>NC_048578.1:34890771-34938271 GCF_013265735.2 Oncorhynchus mykiss
GGTTCACACTATTTACTACTAATGGCCTTTTCATACTATTGTTCCAACTGTACTTTGTTGGCATGGATATTTTATTTTCACATTGTCCTCTCCAACCCGGTTCCGGCAACTAGAGAATATACTGTATAAAACAGGCCAGCCCAGTACAGTTGGCTAGGCTCTCTGCTCAGCAAAGTAGCGTGGAAAGGGTACATGGTGAATGTACACTGAACAAAAATATCAAAAACGCAACATGTCAAGTGTTGGTCCCATGTTTCATGAGCTGAAATAAAAGATCCCAGACATTTTCCATATGTACAAAAAGCTTCTCTCTCAAATTTTGCACACATTTGTTTACATCCCAGTTAGTGAGCATTTATCCTTTGCCAAGATAATCCATCCACCTGACAGGTGTGGCATATCAAGAAGCTGATTAAAAACAGCATGATCATTACACAGGTGCACCTTGTGCCGGGGACAATAAAAAGGCCACTAAAATGTGCAGTTTTGTCACAACACAATGCCACAGATGTCTCATGTTTTGCGGGAGCACGCAATTGGCATGCTGATTACAGGAACGTCCACCAGAGCTGTTGCCAGAGAACTTAATGTTAATTTCTCTACCATAAGCCGCCTCCAACATTGTTTTAGAGAATTTTGTAGTACGTCTAGCCCGCCTCACAACTGCAGACCATGTGTTTGGCATCGTGTGGGCGAGTGGTTTGCTGATGTGAACATTGTGAACAGTGTCCCGCGGTGGTGGTGGGGTTATGGTATGGGCAGGCATAAACTACGGACAACGAACACAATTTTATTGTTGGCCATTTAAATGCACAGAGATACTGTGACGAGATTCTGAGGACCATTGTCATGCCATTCATCTGCTGCCTTCACCTCATGTTTCAGCATGATAATACAATTCCTGGAAGCTGAAAATGTCCCAGTTGTTCCATGGCCTGTATACTCAGACATGTCACCCATAGAGCATGTTTGGGATGCTCTGGATCGATGTGTACGACCGCGTCTTCCAGTTCCCTCCAATTCCCAGCAACTTCTCACAGCCCTTGAAGATGTGTAGGACAACATTCCACAGGCCACAATCAACAGCCTGATCAACTGTATGCGAAGGAGACGTCGCGCTGCATGAGACAAATGGTGGTCACATCTGGTTCTGATCCACGCCCCTTCATTTTTTTTTAAAGGTATCTGTGACAGATGCATATCTGTATTCCAGTTATATGAAATCCATGTGTTAGGGCCTAATCAATTCATTTAAAATGGACAGATTTCCTTCTATGAACTTTAACTCAGTAAAATCTTAGAAATTGTTGCATGTTGCGTTTATATTTTTGTTCAGTCTAAAAATGGTACAAATATATAAACTCAGCAAAAAAAGAAAACGTCCCCTTTTCAGGACCATGTCTTTCAAAGATAATTCGTAAAAATCCAAATAACTTCACAGATCTTCATTGTAAAGGGTTTAAACACTGTTTCCCATGTTTGTTCAATGAACCATAAGCAATGAATGAACATGCACCTGTGGAACGGTCGTTAAGACACTAACAGCTTACAGACGGTAGGCAATTAAGGTCACAGTTATGAAAACTTAGGACACGAAAGAGGCCTTTCTACTGACTCTGAAAAACACCATAGGAAAGATGCTGTAGGCATGCTGTAAGGAGGCATGAGGACTGCAATAAATTGCAATGTCCATGCTATTAGATGCCTAAGACAGCGCTAAAGGGAGACAAGACGGACAGCTGATCATCCTCGCCGTGGCAGACCACGTGTAACACCTGCACAGGATCGGTACATCCGAACATCACACCTGAGTTACACCAGGAATGCACAATCCCTCCATCAGTGCTCAGACTGTCCGCAATAGGCTGAGAGAGGCTGGACTGAGGGCTTGTAGGCCTGTTGTAAGGCAGGTCCTCACCAGACATCACTGGCAACAACGTCGCCTATGGGCACAAACCCACCGTCGCTGGACCAAACAGGACTGGCAAAAAGTGCTCTTCACTGACGAGTTGAGGTTTTGTCTCACCAGGGGTGATGGTCGGATTTGAGATTATCGTCGAAGGAATGAGTATTACACAGAGGCCTGTACTCTGGAGCAGGATCGATTTAGAGGTGCAGGGTCCGTCATGCTCTGGGGCGGTGTGTCACAGCATCATCGGACTGAGCTTGTTGTCATTGCAGGCAATCTCAATGCTGTGCTTTACAGGGAAGACATCCTCCTCCCTCATTTGCAGTCCATGAGGAAGAGATGCACTGCAGTACTTAATGCAGCTGGTGGCCACACCAGATACTGACTGTTACTTTTGATTTTGATCCCCCCTTTGTTCAGGGACACATTATTCAATTTCTGTTAGTCACATGTCTGTGAAACTTGTTCAGTTTATGTCTCAGTTGTTGAATCTTGTTATGTACAAACACAAACATTTACACATTAAGTTTGCTGTAAACAAACTTAGTTGACAGTGAGAGGACATTTATTTTTGCTGAGTATACAGTATATGGTGAATGTAAAATGGTACAGGGTATAGGTATAAGGTAAAGGGTATATGAAGGGCTGGCGGTAAAACTCCAGCTGGAGAAGAGGCTTGGGAAACACTAATGAGCTGAGGGTTAGGGATAGGGGTTAGGGGTTAGGGCTAGGGGTTAGGGAAGGGTTCTAGCAGTTACTACCTACCTTCTCAGCAGGGCCGGTGGTCCTTGCCGTTCTGCCACAAAACTAGAATAGTCCCAGTAAGCAAAATGACGTTGAAAAGACAGATGAAAAACATTTTCCAGACGTTGAAGATAGGTTCAATTTAGGTTCTGAATGAAAGGTGAATTATTTTCCAGGATGTTTTCAACATTCTGTTTCCAGGATGTTGAAAATGTGTCTTTTCTGGATGTTGAAGAGATTGAAAGGCATTAGCTTCGGTCCGTGCTTACCAAGGTGTAGCCTACAGTGTTGCCTGAAACTACATTTTATAAACACCCATCCATGTGGTAGGCCCACCCATGTGGTAGCTTACCAAGGTATAGCCTACAGTGTTGCCCAAAACTACATTTTATAAACACCCATCCATGTGGTAGCTTACCAAGGTGTAGCCTACAGTGTTGCCCGAAACTACATTTTATAAACACCCACCCATGTGGTAGGCCCACCCATGTGGTAGGCCCACCCATGTGGTAGGCCCACCCATGTGGTAGGCCCATCCATGTGGTAGACCCATCCATGTGGTAGACCCATCCATGTGGTAGACCCATCCATGTGGTAGACCCATCCATGTGGTAGACCCATCCATGTGGTAGGCCCACCGTTTGTAAAACAAGCCGTTGTATTGGCTTTATTAGTCCTGATTGCTGTGACTAATCAATTTGGCCATTCAAGCACTGAATATCAGATACCCAACTTCATCAGGACTTATCGTGATCCTATTGGCAGGAAACACAGAAGTATTTTCTTTTTCACTATGATCAGCTTGTCAAAAATGTATAGATACAAACGTGAAACCTCTGATCATGACAATGGGGTGAGCCTTAGACCACAGATGATGCATGTCTGTTATAACCAAATAGATAGATAGGATGGACAACCAGGATGGACAGGTAACTCTTTAAACCACTTTTTAGAGACCATAAATCCACTACTACATTAAGTGTGCTCTGAACCACAGCATCACGGAGAAGCACGGCCGGCCCGCTCATTAGGCAGGATTAGGCAGCCGCTTTGTGGCGGCAGATTGACGAGGGCAACATTTTCTGACCGTTGGGCCAGTAACAGAAAGGATGCTGGTTTGAATCCCCAAGCTGACTAGGTGAAAAATCTGCCAATCTTCCCTTGAGCAAGGCACTTAACCCTAAACGCTCCTGTATGTCGCTCTGGATAAGAGCATCTGCTAAAATGACTAAACTGTCTAATGTTATGAGCTCAATTCCCTGGATCACCTACAGTGCCTTCAGAAAGGATTCAGATTTTGTTAGGTAACAGCCTTACTCTAAAATTGGTTAAATAGTTTTTTCCCCCCGTCTCATCAATTGACACACAATACGCCATAATTACAACGAAAAAAGAAAAAAAAAACTGTTTTTTAGAAATGTATTACACATAAAAAGCGAAATACTGAATTTCTGAAGTATTCAGACCCTTTACTCAGCACTTTGTTGAAGCATCTTTGGCAGTGACTACAGCCGGGAGTCTTTTTGGGTATGACGCTACAAGCTTGAGTTGGCACACCTGTATTTGGGTAGTTTCTCCCATTCTCCTCTGTAGATCCTCTCAAGCTCTGTCAGGTTGGATGGGGAGCGTTGCTTCACAGCTATTTTCAGGTCTCTCCAGAGTTGTTCAATCGGGTTCAAGTCCGGGCCACTGAAGGACATTGAGACTTGTCCCGAAGCTACTCGCCGCTGAAAAACAGCCCCACAGCAGAACAGAGAATCTTGTTTCTCATGGTCCGAGAGTCTTTAGGTGCCTTTTGCACAACTCCAAGTGAGATATCACGTGCCTGTTACTGAAGAATGACTTCCGTCTGGCCACTACCAGAAAGGCCTGATTGGTGGAGAGCTGCTGAGATGGTTGTCCTTCTGGAAGGTTCTCCCATCTCCACAGAGGAACTGTAGAGCTCTGTCAGAATGACCATGGTCACCTCCCTGACCAAGGCACTCCCCCGATTGCTCAGTTTTGCCGGGCGGTCAGCTCTAGGAAGAGTCTTGGTGGTTCCAAACTTCTTCCATTTAAGAATGAGAGGCCACGGTGTTCAACGCTGTAGAAATGTTTTGGTACCCTTCCCCAGATCTGTGCCTCGACACAATCCTTTCTCGGAGCTCTACGGACCTTCGACCTCATGGCTTGGTTTTTTTCTCTGACATGCACTGTCATCTGTGGGACCTTTCCAAATCATGTCCAATCAATTGAATTTACCACAGGTGTTCTCCAATCAAGTTTTAGAAACAGCTCAAGGATGATCAATGGAAACAGGATGCACATTACCTCAAGTTCGTGTCTCATAGCAAGGGTCTGAATACTTTTGTAAATAAGGTATCAGATTAAGGTACCGTTTTCGCTCTCATTATTGAGTAGTGTGTGTAGAATAATGCTGTAATGTAACAAAATGTGAAAAGTCAAGGGGTCTGAATACTTTCCAAAGGCACGTTACCTTCTCAATGATGATGTGGACCAGGAAACAGAGCAGTCTATAGGGTTAGCTACCTTCTCAATGATGTTGTGGACCAGGGCACAGAGCAGTCTATGGGGTTAGCTACCTTCTCAGTGATGTTGTGGACCAGGGCATAGAGCAGTCTATAGGGTTAGTTACCTTCTCAATGATGTTGTGGACCAGGGCACAGAGCAGTCTATAGGGTTAGCTACCTTCTCAGTGATGTTGTGGACCAGGGCACAGAGCAGTCTATAGGGTTAGCTACCTTCTCAGTGATGTTGTGGACCAGGGCACAGAGCAGTCTATGGGGTTAGCTACCTTCTCAATGATGTTGTGGACCAGGGCACAGAGCAGTCTATGGGGTTAGCTACCTTCTCAGTGATGTTGTGGACCAGGGCACAGAGCAGTCTATAGGGTTAGCTACCTTCTCAGTGATGTTGTGGACCAGGAAACAGAGCAGTCTATAGGGTTAGCTACCTTCTCAATGATGTTGTGGACCAGGGCACAGAGCAGTCTATAGGGTTAGCTACCTTCTCAATGATGTTGTGGACCAGGGCACAGAGCTCTCCTTGGGTTGGGTCTTTTAGTAGCTCCTCCCTCTCCTGGGTCCCGGAGGCAGACAGCACCTCCCGTAGGATTTTCAGCTGCCACTCATACTGACCCAGCTGCTTCTCCGTTTCTAGACCCACGTTCAGCTCCTCCAGAGGGACTTTACCTGGAGGAGGGGATACCAGGGTTGTAATTCAGTAGGTAACAGAAGAAAACAGAAACATGGGAGGGACTACCTGGACATGTCCAATAAGAAATGCTTGTTTTTTTCATGGCAAAATCCTACATCTGCTACATTACAATGTAGCTGAATATGACCAAGTGCTGTGGTTATCAAGGCAGAACTTCCTCCTGGAATGCTCAGATATAAATGTTGTGAATAGAGCGGACATGATTTCTAATCCTACATGTCTACATAATAGATTTATCTTGTACAGTATGTTCCACACAGTGAGTGGGCAGAGGGTTTGAACCAAACCAGACCTGGCTGTAACATTTACTGGTCTGACTAGACTCAGTACAACACCAGTAGAATATACAATCTGTCACCTATAAATACTCCTAGCTACTCTGATATGTGTAGGGAGGGTAGAGGTGGGGGGGGCGGTCCAACTTCTGAGGAAGTCATGTAATGCTCTAGTTTGGTGAACCACGTTCCGAATGATGATTCACCTGGAGACTTGTGCTAGGGCCACTAGCTAATGCCTAGGTTTTAGCTCAGCAGGCTAGGCTAACACAGTCTTGTTCACATAGGCAGTTGTTGAAGGCATGATCTTGAGACCCATAATTACATGGCAACAGAGAACACTTTGAGTACAACAAGTACACAAGACAGTACCTGTTGAGTATTCTAATGCAGACAGCACAGTGTTGACACAGTGTTTACAAGGCCATCTCAGTATCCAAAACTGACTGGTTGAAATTAGGTCATTGTGATGTCAATTTAATGAGTAATTCCAAACAGTTTCTGGGTGTAGGGACATCATTTCAACCACCGGGATCATTGCAAAGTGTGTATCAGTTAACCTTTCAAATGCAACGGCAAAATTTAGATTTCCGCCTAAATAGACAAAGCCACAAATAACTGCTATTCATGTGTAATTACATGATTCTGACATGCCAAAACTTGGTATATTTGGAAAGACGACATCTGGGAGATTATTTCCTCAATCAGAAGATGGGGGGGTTACATAGTTCAGAATACACAAGATCAAGCACACAAAAAATAACCGGTGTTTTAATTTTTATTTATTTTGAAAGTCATCTTTCATTGACAAGCTATAAGTGAATTATTGATGCCCAGAGCAGGAAATACATCAGATGGCTTCCACAACATGTGAACAATATCATAAAAATAAAAATGGAATTTATAGACCTGACAACTCAAAATGGGCAGATGTTCTAGTAAGTGGTGTCAGTTGTGGTCATGGGACGTTTCCAAGTGTCCCTAAACCTCTCCAAATTAGATCATTCCAGTGCTATTACATATTTGCAATTCCTAAATGCTATGTGTTCAGTATAAAATGTTTCTACCATATGAACCTCACTCAAACATGGTGGTGTTATGGGGTGTCCAGGGTACATTCAAGTGTCCTTTCAACCTCTCCAAAGTGTCCGAAAGTGTCCGAATTTGGTAACTGCACTGTTTTTGCACACTGGATTAGTAACTAACTACTATTGTTCACTATAAAAACTACATTTCTACAACACCAACGTCACTCAAACATTGTGGTGGTTTCAGGGGCACTCTCCAAAGTGCCTGAACATTTAGCCTAGGCATATCTAATGTATTGGTCCCACATACAAATGAACTGTTCACAACAATATAAAAAGCAACAGATAAACCAAATGTAAAAATAGGTCTTATCAAACAAACTTGGTCACACACACACACACACACGTGTCCTTCACAATTTTTTTTTTGCAAAAACATAAATAAGCTGAACTTCCAAATGGCATTCGTGTTTGTTTTTACATCCCAGGTGTAGATGATTAGATGTCACTTTCACCGTAGCTTGTGCATGTTGTGATAGTCTATGAAGCAGTCCCTCTCTGTCAGGGAACAAAAAGTGAACTGTCATTTCTGACAGAAGATGGGGGGGGGGGGGGGGGGGGGGGGTGCTTGCTGGGGAGGTGTGGCCCCCAAACAGCATCATCAAAATCCTCTGCATCCTCCTGTGATGAAAAAAAAAAAAGGGATATATTGTTGTAAGACAAACTGAATTACAGTTGACTACATTTACAACAACAACATTATTGTAAAGTAAAAACTCAATTTGTACAGTGACTCACATTAGGTGTGAAGCACACACTCACTGCAAACAGTAACACTTTGGAGACAAAGCAAGAGGTGAGAACCACAAATAAACAATGGCCATGAGAGTTTAGTGGCCTCCAAAGTTACAAGGATGAAACTTTGAACAGCAAACTAATATGAAACATCGACAATAACTACTTTGGAATTATAGAACATTGAAATGACTTGTTACATAGGCCTATGTAAACTAAATCCTAAGACCAAAAAAGCAGACAACTTATAAAAAACAAATACATTGAGTATATAAGCTTTATCAAGTCATGAAAATAATTTACTTACGGATCTAAACATGGATCCAATCCTTCTAGAAAGCAATCTTTTTGTCGGCCGAGTCGAAATCCTTGTTGTCCAGATCGCTCCCCTGATCCGAGTCCGTCCAGAATTTTATTCAAAGCTTCTATGTCGGTATACTTACTCATAGTGGTTCTTTTTAGCTTCCTTTTCAGTATTCTTAGTTCTTACCCCCCCCCGAGAAGAAATATTTTATGTTAAAGCGATGAAATGTTTACAATGTAGTGGAGCGTGATTGGTGCGTCTCGTGTCTGAGCCAGGTAACAATAGTTCGCATTACGCATAAAAAGGTTACAAGCTTGCTTTATTCGACCCAGGTCAACTGCATATCCCCGAAAAGCTTATCTCAGTGGCTACAAGATTGTCAAGGCGCCATAGTAGCCAATCCCGTGTGTAATGGATGCCCACGGGATGTAAAGAGCAGGCAACTTCATATTTTTGATGCGCAAAGATAGACACTGGGTGGACGTTCGCCGTGGGTGGACGTTCGCCGTGGCCACTAAGTCATACATCATCAAATAACATTAGCAATAGACTAGATTTGCTCCTACCAACCTAAGGATTAACTTCATACCCCTACATATGACTATAGCTCAAACACAGACCTAATCGAAGCGTACATTGTAAGATGTTTGGTGAAAACGTTGTGTGAAATAAACATTTTGACCCTCGGGGCTGGTGATCAATAACGGTAGGTCACAGGCAGATGAATAACACATCGTCATGATCTGCGGAGTCACCGCTTTCGGTGTGTATCGACGTGTTCCGTGTTTATTTAGTTTATGCTTCACAATGCTAATCGGAATGTAGGCAGCAGCCATCTTGAAATGAGGTCCTTGGCTCAGCCTGCCGTTACTCATTTGTATGCTCATATATATTAGCAAATCACACCAATGATTTTAAGGCACAGCTCAATAGCAAAGATACTCAGCTTTCCGCAGACTGTGAATACCTTTCTCATACCAGACTGAATTTAACAAAACAGAGTCCCCAAATATGAATCCAACCCACAATCCTGGAGTTGCAAGCACCATACCAAAGCCAACGGAGCTATACAGGAGGACCGTTATTATATACTGGTTATTAGTGGGCCCAATAATAAAGAGAGGACACGTCAGTATGGGCGCCTAGATTTTATAATGCATCAAGAAGCAGATTGATGTGTAAAACGCTCAGATGTAATAAAGAAAACCTGACAAGCAGTAGGAGAGGAGTCAGTGTCAGTTTACAACACTACAGGAAACCACACCACTCACCCACTCCATCTTGATGGCTGTTGACCTTCTACAACACTACAGGAAACCACACCACTCACCCACTCCATCTTGATGGCTGTTGACCTTCTACAACACTACAGGAAACCACACCACTCACCCACTCCATCTTGATGGCTGTTGACCTTCTACAACACTACAGGAAACCACACCACTCACCTCCTCCAGCTTGATGGTTGTTGACCTACAACACTACAGGAAACCACACCACTCACCCACTCCATCTTGATAGTTGTTGACTTCCTTCACCGTTTTCTCCTCCTTTGCTTTGTTTTTCCTCTAAAAATATACAGAAAAGACAATGTTGTCATTGATCAACACGGGTCTAGTTTCCACAATATTAAACATGGTCTTATTTAACCATATCTGGGTAAATTAGAGGGGATTATGGTACACAAAATACCTAAAGACAGTTTGCTCCCCATTTCACTTTGAAAAGCGTGGGGTCTGATGTAGGAATACATTATGACTATATCTCAACATATCACAGATACACCAAAGTACTGAGAATACCTCAACACTATGAGATGTTTTGAAGTTACCAGGGAAACCATAACTTTGTAAACTAAAGCAGGGTTATGCAGCTTATGTAAAGCTTCTGATGGGTGCTTGACCCATATTGCTTTCTGACTGGGAGTGATTCGTACCCACATGACTGGAAATTAATCTAATTAAATTAATTATTTGTTTGTTCAAAAGTTATATAAAACATGTCCATGCTACAGTGTTCATACTATTTGTACAATGTGTTACACTGCTTTACTTCAAACTGATCATACCAGTACTTATGGAGCCTTAATAAACATTTCTGCATTAGATGGGGCGGCAGGGTAGCCTAGTGGTTAGAGCGTTGGACTAGTAACCGGAAGGTTGCAAGTTCAAACCCCCGAGCTGACAAGGTACAAATCTGTCGTTCTGCCCCTGAACAAGGAAGTTAGCCCACTGTTCCTAGGCCGTCATTGAAAATAAGAATTTGTTCTTAACTGACTTGCCTCGTTAAATAAATAAAAAATAAATAAACATTATGTTGTTGTAGAATAACCTATACTAGGTGAGCATAGATTATAAGGAGTTACAGCCAGGTCAATCATAACTGGTTTTGTAAGTAGGACAATTCTAGCATAGGTCACTACTCTATATACCAAACTATTCCTAAACTGTCAAACAATACCAAGGTTCCTGACAAGACTAAATCCGGTCCTAAACCAGATCCGGTCCTTGTGTCCGGTCCTCAATGTGTAGACTGAAGTATTAAGTCTGTAAAAAAAAAAAAAATTGTATTGTCACAAACAGCAGATAAGTGTTGTTGTACAGGGTCAGTCAGAGTAGTATGATGTGGTGTTGTACAGGTCAGTCATGGTAGTATGATAGGTGCAGTGAAATGTGTTGTTTTACAGGGTCAGTCATAGTAGTATGATAGGTACGCTGGAGCGAATTAGAGTTAAAGGTACAGAAAGATTTTTCACTTTTACAGCTCAGGCATTCAAAACAGTGACTTTTCAGTTACTGGGCCAACGTTCTAACCGCTAGGCTACCTGCCACAATACAGTATGGCGGTCCATGGAGACCGGCCACCTCCTGGTATAACACAACGTTATTCCACCACCACTAACGCTGTAGAAACACATACCAACACGCCAAACATGGCGTACCTGTTTTATTTGTGCCTGGAAAACAGTGTAAGTGTGTCCCAAATGGCACCCTATTCCCTACATAGTGCACTACTTTTGACCAGAGCCCTATGGCACCCTATTCCCTACATAGTGCACTACTTTTGACCAGAGCCCTATGGCACCCTATTCCCTACATAGTGCACTACTTTTTACTATAGCCCTATGGACCCTGGTCTCATAGGGAGTTCACAACAACAGGAAGTGTGTGTCATATGGGACACAAGCCCAATAAAATACTATAATATCTAATATTCCAATAAGACAAGTGACTCCTGGAAGACTATGTAGAGACCAGTACAGCCTGAGGTTTGTTTGATTACCTTCTTTAAGTCCCAGTAAAGGATCTTAAGTACACAAGTCCAGGAGCAAATGTTGAAGAGGGTCTGGAAAGGCTCTCTTTAACACGACCATAAATCACATCTTCACTTCCTTCTCAGTATGCACATCCCAAACGGCACCCCATTCCCTATATAGTGCACTACTTTTGACCAAGGCCCATAGACCAGTGCCCAAAGTAGTGCACTACAGAGGGAATAGGGTACCATTTGGGACAGAGAGCCAGTCTCCACAGTCTTTTTAAACATAGGAGAAACTGCAACGTGGAGGCATGTCTTCACCGACTAAACTCACAGGGAACATCCTAGCCCCATGGCAAACTGTAGCCTACACAGGACTCCTAATGTTTAACAAGTTCTTCCTGGCCCCAATAGTACAAGGTTAAGATTGAATGTTCTGTGAGAAACATCTAGTTCAGGTATGTTCTCACAAGAGTTGAAAGAAACTTTCCAAGGAGAGTGTAGAATACAGATATGTCCTGTCAAAGGACCACACATAGGAGACAGACATGTACCCCAGGCTGATAGAACTAGAACTAGAACAAAAAACAGCCCCTAAACTCAAAAGGAAATTCAGAAAACTAAAACCACATCTTCAATACAACACAGGACATTCAGACTTAGTTTTAAGGGATATTTAATTTAGACTGTGGTTGAGTCTAGCAGAGAAACAAATGTTCCTTGAGATTTCATTAACACTTGGCTGAGTCTCTTCATGTGGCATTTTCATCATGGTCCATATGGAGCCATATTGATGTGTGTGTGTGTGTGTGTGTGTGTGTGTGTGTCTCTCTCTCCAGGCCCTCTCTAGCAGAACTTCACACTTCTCCAGTTGCTTACGTCAACCAGCCAAACAGATGGTTTTGTGATCTGCCATACAGCTTGCCAGTGGCTTGCAGTACCTCTAAGGTCATGCTTACTTTGTGGAGGAGAAAAATATTTTCAATCTCAAGGAGAGTTAGGTGTTTATATCAAGCACCACCAGGGACCATTGATAAAATGAAGGAATCCACTCACATAGAATATTGGCTAAACAATCAAATAATTCCCTCTGCTTTTAAAGTGTGTAAGTGGTCTCACTCATCTGGCAAACAGACACATTGAAATGATATCCCCTTCAACTCAACGAGTTATCTAGGTCTACCTCCTCTATGCCTCTGGGAAGTGGTACAAATCTGTGGTATCATTTCTGGACAGAACAAATCTGGGGTATCATTTCTGGATGGAACAAATCTGGGGTATCATTTCTGGATGGAACAAATCTGGGGTATCATTTGTGGATGTAATATAAACCTGTGCCACTGGTTGTAAATGTCAGAGGCAGTACTAGCACATTAATTAACTGTAGCCTAAAAACTACATTTAGTCGCATATTAAATATCACAGTTGCCATATCCTCAAGTCACTTCCTTTCCATCAAACAGTGCAGTTTGTAGTTATTGGTTGTTGTCATAGAAAACACGAACTGGTCGCAATTGTAAATGAGAACTTGTTCTCAACTTGCCTACCTGGTTAAATAAAAAGGTGAAATAAATAAATACAATCTGAACCATGTAGAAAAAACCAACAACTCATACGACCAGAAAGTAGACATTTTGACAGATGTAATCCAATGACTACGCAAGGCTCCAGGGTGTCAATCAATGAATGAATACAATATACTGGTAATGATGACACAATGACACTGAAGGATGAGATCATTGATACTGTATCATCAGTGACTGTCAATGTCTGGCCAACCTGCAACTTCTTATAAGTAATTCGGGAAGAATCGCATCAGATGAGTTCCCTGCACCGCTACAATTGACAAGTAGGTTTCAAACTCGTGGGGTAGTCAGTATCAGAGGATCGACTCCATATCTTCAGTTATTTTCAGCGGTTTCAAAACGTAGAACACTTTGCACAAATTGACTGATAGCCTAAATCACGCGTTTCAAAAACATTGATGTTAATGAATGTGTAATCTCGGTTGTAAAATCTACGAGATTAATGCACGTGGGAAATTAGGCTACACTAACAAATAGTTTTTCTTTATCTATTTAAAAAATAAGTTAACACGCCTGTACTGTGCCAGGAATCAGTGCGACAATGGCAGCTACAATAACAAAACATCACTTGGTTCGCTAATTGACTTCCTAGATGATTTCACAACAAATATGAATAAAAACATTTTTTTTGTGCAAATTCCGCCACACACCTTGCTGTGGCTGCAACCCATGCCTGCCCCGCGTCCACTCGTCACCCCTACCAGTCCTTTCCTAGAGTTACCAACTCTTCTGAACGCCGGGATGTGGTCGGGTCTCTCAAGACGTCTGTGTAATTCACTCACAACAACTCACTCAAATTTACCAGATGGGCGGTTATTTTTCAAAACCACAATCACTGATTTTAAAACAATCTGGACAAACCTAAATACCCACGTTCAAGAAGGGGAAACAGTTTTAAAGGTCAGTGGATTGTGCATCCTGTTGCGCACAATTTAGGTTTGTGGGTGTTTCAAATCTACTGATTTGAAATTTTACCGTAATACACCGAAGACGCGACCCATCAGACAATTACATGATTTTCAACGAAAATAATAGGTTACCTAATCATGCATTTTATCCATGGAAAATGTTTTCCTTTTGCCTGAGCTATTTAATCATAGCAGGCCTATAATGTGTCCCCTGGAATATTGAATTCTCACTGTAATAAGACAAAAATAAAGAATTGTATGGATTGATCTGAATCTATAATTTTGTTTATAATACATGTTGGGGAACAGTCCAATGGAAAACACAAACAAGTCGATGGAAATGTAATAGACACACAGTAGATCCATCCAGCCAGCCAGGGAGGGAGGGTTGTCAGAAGGGCATGGGCCTTCATGTTTTTACTTTACAGACTAATTCCTTCTCTGAGGAGCAGGTCATGTTGATCTTCCAGGGAGGGGTAGCCAGCTGTAAAGACTCCATATCAAAGCCTTGCCTGGCTGTAGGCTTCACACAGCCCTCTGGGATATCTTACCAACCTGCAACATTTCATCATGTCCCATAGCTAAAAATTATTGTTGCCCTCATGACTTACAAATCAAATCACAACAAATTGTATTTGTCACATGCTTCGGTGTAGACTAACAGTGAAATGCTTACTTAAATTACCAAGAACGCAGAGAGCAAGAACATAGAGAAATAATAGAAAAGTAAAATATATAACAATAAAAGTAATAATAAATACACAACGAGTAACGATAACTTGGCAGTGTACAGGGGGCACCAGCACCGAGGCTATGTGCAGGGGTACGAGGTCATGGAGGTAGATATGTGCAGGGGTACGAGGTCATGGAGGTAGATATGTGCAGGGGTACGAGGTCATGGAGGTAGATATGTGCAGGGGCACCAGCACCGAGGCTATGTGCAGGGGTACGAGGTCATGGAGGTAGATATGTGCAGGGGTACGAGGTCATGGAGGTAGATATGTGCAGGGGTACGAGGTCATGGAGGTAGATATGTGCAGGGGTACGAGGTCATGGAGGTAGATATGTGCAGGGGTACGAGGTCATGGAGGTAGATATGTGCAGGGGTACGAGGTCATGGAGGTAGATATGTGCAGGGGTACGAGGTCATGGAGGTAGATATGTGCAGGGGTACGAGGTCATGGAGGTAGATATGTGCAGGGGTACGAGGTCTTGGAGGTAGATATGTGCAGGGGTACGAGGTCATGGAGGTAGATATGTGCAGGGGTACGAGGTCATGGAGGTAGATATGTGCAGGGGTACGAGGTCATGGAGGTAGATATGTGCAGGGGTACGAGGTCATGGAGGTAGATATGTGCAGGGGTACGAGGTCATGGAGGTAGATATGTGCAGGGGTACGAGGTCATGGAGGTAGATATGTGCAGGGGTACGAGGTCATGGAGGTAGATATGTGCAGGGGTACGAGGTCATGGAGGTAGATATGTGCAGGGGTACGAGGTCATGGAGGTAGATATGTGCAGGGGTACGAGGTCATGGAGGTAGATATGTGCAGGGGTACGAGGTCATGGAGGTAGATATGTGCAGGGGTACGAGGTCATGGAGGTAGATATGTGCAGGGGTACGAGGTCATGGAGGTAGATATGTGCAGGGGTACGAGGTCATGGAGGTAGATATGTGCAGGGGTACGAGGTCTTGGAGGTAGATATGTGCAGGGGTACGAGGTCATGGAGGTAGATATGTGCAGGGGTACGAGGTCATGGAGGTAGATATGTGCAGGGGTACGAGGTCATGGAGGTAGATATGTGCAGGGGTACGAGGTCATGGAGGTAGATATGTGCAGGGGTACGAGGTCATGGAGGTAGATATGTGCAGGGGTACAAGGTCTTGGAGGTAGATATGTGCAGGGGTACGAGGTCATGGAGGTAGATATGTGCAGGGGTACGAGGTCATGGAGGTAGATATGTGCAGGGGTACGAGGTCATGGAGGTAGATATGTGCAGGGGTACGAGGTAATGGAGGTAGATATGTGCAGGGGTACGAGGTCATGGAGGTAGATATGTGCAGGGGTACGAGGTCATGGAGGTAGATATGTGCAGGGGTACGAGGTCATGGAGGTAGATATGTGCAGGGGTACGAGGTCATGGAGGTAGATATGTGCAGGGGTACGAGGTCATGGAGGTAGATATGTGCAGGGGTACGAGGTCATGGAGGTAGATATGTGCAGGAGTACGAGGTCATGGAGGTAGATATGTACATATAACTAGGAATAAAGAGACAGATGATTAACAGTAGAAGCAGCGTACGTGATGAGTCAAAAACATTAGTGGCTGTTAGTTTACAATCACATTTCCCAAAGCTGACATCGGTTAAAATGCAAAACTACAAGAGGTTAAAACAGACACGACTCTGAAAGTTGGCCCTCTTACAAAAATAACTTTCCCTGCAATTAATATTCAATCATTTCAACAGTGAACAAAGAGATTTTATCTCATTGATATGACTCAAGACACGACTCTGAAAGTTGCCCGCCTTACAAAATACCTATATTATCTCAATCAACAATTACATTATTTCAACTTTGAACAATAGAGACAGAAAGTCTCTTGCAAAATAGAAGACAAAAAAACTAAAAACAAAAGTCTACAGAACAACTCTGACACACCAGCTGTCTTCTTCACAACCAGGCAATGAGTTCACTGAAACACTGAGTCTATTTTTGGCCTTGGTCTCTGTCAAGTTTATACTAAGCATAGATGTGTCACCTCTACAGTACTAAAGGCCAGACCATAGATGTGGTACCTCTACAGTACTGGGGCCAGACCATAGATGTGGTACCTCTACAGTACTAAAGACCAGACCATAGATGTGGTACCTCTACAGTACTAAAGACCAGACCATAGATATGTCACCTCTACAGTACTAAAGACCAGACCATAGATATGTCACCTCTACAGTACTAAAGACCAGACCATAGATGTGGTACCTCTACAGTACTAAAGACCAGACCATAGATGTGGTACCTCTACAGTACTGGGGCCAGACCATAGATGTGGTACCTCTACAGTACTAAAGACCAGACCATAGATATGTCACCTCTACAGTACTAAAGACCAGACCATAGATATGTCACCTCTACAGTACTAAAGACCAGACCATAGATATGTCACCTCTACAGTACTAAAGACCAGACCATAGATGTGGTACCTCTACAGTACTAGGGCCAGACCATAGATGTGGTACCTCTACAGTACTAGGGCCAGACCATAGATGTGGTACCTCTACAGTACTAAAGACCAGACCATAGATATGTCACCTCTACAGTACTAAAGACCAGACCATAGATATGTCACCTCTACAGTACTAAAGACCAGACCATAGATGTGGTACCTCTACAGTACTAGGGCCAGACCATAGATGTGGTACCTCTACAGTACTAAAGACCAGACCATAGATATGTCACCTCTACAGTACTAAAGACCAGACCATAGATATGTCACCTCTACAGTACTAAAGACCAGACCATAGATGTGGTACCTCTACAGTACTAGGGCCAGACCATAGATGTGGTACCTCTACAGTACTAAAGACCAGACCATAGATATGTCACCTCTACAGTACTAAAGACCAGACCATAGATATGTCACCTCTACAGTACTAGGGCCAGACCATAGATGTGGTACCTCTACAGTACTAAAGACCAGACCATAGATATGTCACCTCTACAGTACTAAAGACCAGACCATCCGTGGAATCCCAAACACTTTCATTTTTTGGGTCAAAACCCTGTCTATTTATATATAGGTTAGTGAGCTCTAATCCCACATGAAAATATCGAGCAGTTGTTCATTGAGAGCTGTGTGTGAACAGGGAAACTTTCCATAGCAGTAGCAGCTGCAGTGTCTCAGTTACCGCTGGACCTATAGGCCCAGTACACACTCTGGTTAAACAACTGATCTGCAACACATTTGTAACAATGGTTGTGACACAACTGATATTTTTTTGGTGATACAACAGAGAGTTTTGTCTACCTAAAAACGTTTGCACAACCATTGTGTGGTGTCTCCACAGTGCTTGTGTGATTATTTTTGTGCAGAAAAAAAAACACAAATGTGTTTCAGATCAGTTGCACAACGTAAGTGTGTACAGGGCCATGTAATTCCCTTGGTCGCAATCAGAGTGACAAGCTGTCGGATGCAATGTTGAGTTTGCAGTGCTTTCTACAGGATAAACAATATGTCATTGTAAACAATATGTCTTTGTGTAAGAGTTTGCATGATACACTTGAAATGCACTGTTGGTTAAGGGCTTGTCAGTAAAGCATTTCACGGTGAAGTCTACACTTGTTGTATTCGGCGCATGTGAATAATAAAGTGGGATTTGATATGTGAGACTCCATATACACCATGTATGAACAGTCATTAGGGTTTAAAATCCCCTATTCACAAATACAATGAATTCAATAGTTTTACACCAAATATTGAGATTTTTTTTGAAGTAGTCTACTGTAGCCTAATAGACATTGTCTTCGAAGTGATCAGCAGTATAGTGTATGATTATAGGACTTGGTATTTGGAAAAGCATGCCTCAGCCCTAGAATAAACAGAGTGTGATTGTTGGGATATTAAGGGAAAGGCATGCCTCAGCCCTAGAATAAACAGAGTGTGATTGTGGGGATATAAAGGGAAAAGCATGCCCCAGCCCTAGAATAAACAGAGTGTGATTGTGGGGATATAAAGGGAAAAGCATGCCTCAGCCCTAGAATAAACAGAGTGTGATTGTGGGGATATAAAGGGAAAAGCATGCACCAGCCCTAGAATAAACAGAGTGTGATTGCGGGGATATAAAGGGAAAAGCATGCCTCAGCCCTAGAATAAACAGAGTGTGATTGTGGGGATATAAAGGGAAAAGCATGCACCAGCCCTAGAATAAACAGAGTGTGATTGCGGGGATATAAAGGGAAAAGCATGCCTCAGCCCTAGAATAAACAGAGTGTGATTGTGGGGATATAAAGGGAAAAGCATGCACCAGCCCTAGAATAAACAGAGTGTGATTGCGGGGATATAAAGGGAAAAGCATGCCCCATCCCTAGAATAAACAGAGTGTGATTGTCAAGGCATAAAGGTCTTGGATATAATAAACCCTCATAAAGCTGAGGCACGGGACCCAGGGAAGCAGGGTAGGAGGACCAGACATCAGCAGGGTAGGAGGACCAGACATCAGGAGGGTAGGAGGACCAGACATCAGGAGGGTAGGAGGACGAGACATCAGGAGGGTAGGAGGACCAGACATCAGGAGGGTAGGAGGACCAGACATCAGCAGGGTAGGAGCACCAGACATCAGGAGGGTAGGAGCACCAGACATCAGGAGGGTAGGAGGACCAGACATCAGGAGGGTAGGAGGACCAGACATCAGGAGGGTAGGAGGACCAGACATCAGCAGGGTAGGAGGACCAGACATCAGGAGGGTAGGAGGACCAGACATCAGGAGGGTAGGAGGACCAGACATCAGGAGGGTAGGAGGACCAGACATCAGGAGGGTAGAAGGACCAGACATCAGTAGGGTAGGACCAGACATCAGTAGGGTAGGAGGACCAGACATCAGGAGGGTAGGAGGACCAGACATCAGCAGAGTAGGACCAGACATCAGTAGGGTAGGAGGACCAGACATCAGGAGGGTAGGAGGGCCAGACATCAGGAGGGTAGAAGGACCAGACATCAGTAGGGTAGAAGGACCAGACATCAGTAGGGTAGGAGGACCAGACATCAGGAGGGTAGAAGGACCAGACATCAATAGGGTAGGACCAGACATCAGTAGGGTAGAAGGACCAGACATCAGCAGAGTAGGACCAGACATCAGTAGGGTAGGAGGACCAGACATCAGGAGGGTAGGAGGACCAGACATCAGGAGGGTAGAAGGACCAGACATCAGTAGGGTAGAAGGACCAGACATCAGTAGGGTAGGAGGACCAGCCATCAGGAGGGTAGGAGGACCAGACATCAGCAGGGTAGGAGGACCAGACATCAGTAGGGTAGGAGGACCAGACATCAGGAGGGTAGGAGGACCAGACATCAGGAGGGTAGGAGGACCAGACATCAGTAGGGTAGGAGGACCAGACATCAGGAGGGTAGGAGGACCAGACATCAGCAGGGTAGGACCAGACATCAGTAGGGTAGGAGGACCAGACATCAGCAGGGTAGGAGGACCAGACATCAGGAGGGTAGGAGGACCAGACATCAGCAGGGTAGGACCAGACATCAGTAGGGTAGGAGGACCAGACATCAGGAGGGTAGGAGACCCAGACATCAGGAGGGTAGCTGCCCACCCTGCTGGCCAACAGATAACAATCTTAACATCAATGCGTCCCAAATGGCACCCTATTCCCTATATAGTGCACTACTTTTGACCAGGGTCTATTGGGGAATAGGGTGCCATTTGGGATGCAAACATTGCCCTCTGAGACGCAAACTTTGCCCTCTGAGACTGAGTGAGAACTCTCTGGAAGGGTAACACAGTGCTTTATATTTCCTGTAGCCTCAACAGAGGTCAGTAATACACTGTGCTTTATATTTCCTGTAGCCTCAACAGAGGACAGTAACATACTGTACAAAGTGCTTTATATTTCCTGTAGCCTCAACAGAGGACAGTAGGATACTGTACACAGTGCTTTATATTTCCTGTAGCCTCAACAGAGGACAGTAGGATACTGTACACAGTGCTTTATATTTCCTGTAGCCTCAACAGAGGACAGTAGGACACTGTGCTTTATATTTCCTGTAGCCTCAACAGAGGACAGTCGGATACTGTACACAGTGCTTTATATTTCCTGTAGCCTCAACAGAGGACAGTAGGACACTGTGCTTTATATTTCCTGTAGCCTCAACAGAGGACAGTAACACACTGTGCACAATGCTTTATATTTCCTGTAGTCTCAACAGAGGACAGTAGGACACTGTGCTTTATATTTCCTGTAGCCTCAACAGAGGACAGTAACACACTGTGCATTGTGCTTTTTATTTCCTGTAGCCTCAACAGAGGACAGTAACATACTGTTCACAGTGCTTTATATTTCCTGTAGCCTCAACAGAGGACAGTAGGACACTGTGCTTTATATTTCCTGTAGCCTCAACAGAGGACAGTAACACACTGTGCACAATGCTTTATATTTCCTGTAGTCTCAACAGAGGACAGTAGGACACTGTGCTTTATATTTCCTGTAGCCTCAACAGAGGACAGTAACACACTGTGCATTGTGCTTTTTATTTCCTGTAGCCTCAACAGAGGACAGTAACATACTGTTCACAGTGCTTTATATTTCCTGTAGCCTCAACAGAGGACAGTAACACACTGTGCATTGTGCTTTTTATTTCCTGTAGCCTCAGAGGGCAGTAGGATACTGTACACAGTGCTTTATATTTCCTGTAGTCTCAACAGAGGACAGTAGGACACTGTGCTTTATATTTCCTGTAGGCTCAACAGAGGACAGTAACATACTGTACACAGTGCTTTATATTTCCTGTAGCCTCAGAGGGCAGTAGGATACTGTACACAGTGCTTTATATTTCCTGTAGCCTCAACAGAGGTCAGTAATACACTGTGCTTTATATTTCCTGTAGCCTCAACAGAGGACAGTAACATACTGTACACAGTGCTTTATATTTCCTGTAGCCTCAACAGAGGACAGTAGGATACTGTACACAGTGCTTTATATTTCCTGTAGCCTCAACAGAGGACAGTAACATACTGTACACCGTGCTTTATATTTCCTGTAGCCTCAACAGAGGACAGTAGGATACTGTACACAGTGCTTTATATTTCCTGTAGCCTCAACAGAGGACAGTAGGACACTGTGCTTTATATTTCCTGTAGCCTCAACAGAGGACAGTAACACACTGTGCACAATGCTTTATATTTCCTGTAGCCTCAAAGGTCAGTAATACACTGTGCTTTATATTTCCTGTAGCCTCAGAGGACAGTAACATACTGTACACAGTGCTTTATTTTTCCTGTAGCCTCAGAGGACAGTAGGATACTGTACACTGTGCTTTATATTTCCTGTAGCCTCAGAGGACAGTAGGATACTGTACACAGTGCTTTATAGTTCCTGTAGCCTCAACAGAGGACAGTAGGATACTGTACACAGTGCTTTATAGTTCCTGTAGCCTCAGAGGACAGTAACATACTGTACACAGTGCTTTATTTTTCCTGTAGCCTCAGAGGACAGTAGGATACTGTACACTGTGCTTTATATTTCCTGTAGCCTCAGAGGACAGTAGGATACTGTACACAGTGCTTTATAGTTCCTGTAGCCTCAACAGAGGACAGTAGGATACTGTACACAGTGCTTTATAGTTCCTGTAGCCTCAGAGGACAGTAGGATACTGTACACAGTGCTTTACATTTCCTGTTGCCTCAGAGGACAGTAACATACTGTACACAGTGCTTTATTTTTCCGGTACACACAAGAAGTTTATAGACATGAGGGGAGGGTACATACAGTGTAGAGAATATACATGCAGGGTTTACTGGAAATTATAAACCTGTCTAAGAAATGTCTAAGAATACACAACACTAACAGTTTGCAGAAGCAAACAGAACATGTAAAACCTTCTTGCTTTCTATTTCATATCTGAGTTATAAAGGGGAAGCACAACTTCAACCCAAACAGGAATCATTACCATTATTACTGTGATCAGTTGCTAGCTATAGAAGACAGACTAGGCTTCTTAACTGAGACATCTACTCTGGGAAATGTTTTGAGAAAGAGAGTGAGAGACATTTAATTGAACCTTTATTTAACCAGGCAAGTCAGTTAAGAACAAATTCTTATTTACAATGACGGCCTACCCCGGCCAAACCCTAACGACGCTGGGCCAGTTGTGCTCCGCCCTATGGGACTCCCAATCACATCCGGTTGTGATACAGACTGGAATCGAACTAGGGTCTGTAGTGACGCCTCTAGCACTGAGATGCAGTACCTTAGACCGCTGTGCCACTCGGGAGCCCAAACTAGGACCATAATGGTAAAGTAAGTAATCAAATTACAGTACTTCACACAACTCCACATACTTTGCATGGCATCTTTTCAAGAAACTACCAAAGAAGTTGGTAGACTGAAGCCAGGAATAAGTCTCAATCTCCCATGACCCAATGTCATGTTATCAACATTTAACCACTAGCGCCATCCTGTGTCCATCCTGTGAAACTGCAGAAGCTCAAATCACAATTGGAAAATACAGTCATGCATTTCAGAAAACAAAAGACTTACCAACATATAGGGTATTATTTTATTTAAAAAAGGGTTTTACAGTGAAATATTAGCCAGGAATGCTGATTTGTTACAGTTGTAAGCAATGTCATTTCTAAATAATCAAGGTGCAATTTTTCATGTTGATTCCTAAAAACTTTGATACTTGACTACCATTTCATTTGAATTTTGATTTAAGAACACTTTAACCGGTTATAGAATGGGATTAGGCTTTTGGTATTATAAGGAGGGAATTGATTGTCTGTATTAATCCCATTTCCCTTTGAAACATCACACAGTCACACTTGATTCGTAGACCTCAATTCCAGCAGGTCTACTTAGGCACTTTGAATATGTCAACAATAAAAACACCTTCAGAAGAAAACTGATCAATACACAAATCAACAGGAAGAACAACATATTCCCAGGGGTTCTAAAATCAAAAGTGTCACCACTAGCAACAGGAAGTAGCATTACAATCCATAGAACCAAAAACGAATGACACAATAAGAGTCAGCCAGAAACGACTATGGCACAATAAAAACTCCTAGTCATGTGACCAGCACCTTACCTAGGGTAGAAGCCAATGAGCAATAGAAGCATACCCACGGCCATTCACCCTTGACAAGGAAATCTAATAAAATTCATTCTGTATAAAAAAAAAGAGTGTAAAACACTGTGAAAAAGAATCAAAACAGGTGACGACAAGTTCATAGCAGTACAGTAGAAAGCCAGTAGGAAGCCATGCAAACCACTCAACTGTTTGACCTGAAAGTGAGTCGACTGAATCATATCCTTAACTACAGTAGCAGCTCAGTTACTGCTTGTTTGGTACAGGGCCAGTATCCACAAAGTATCTCAGAGTGCTGATCTAGGATCAGGTCCACCCTCCTATTCATTACGATTGTAAAAGGTAAAACTGATCAGTACTCCTACTCAGAGAGACTTTGTCTATACAGGCCCCGTTCTCAATTGGCAGTTTGAGATGAGAAGAGATGAGAGCAGAAGTTCCCGTGAGAATAAAGACGACAAAAAGGTTCAGTGTCGCAGCTCACTGAATGGCACATTTATGTTCCCTGTAGCCTCCATTTAACTAGAGTGGAAAGAGGAGGTCGTTCATCCATCGTTTAGTTATTAGAGTGGACAGCAAAGGTGATTTTGAGGCAGCCCAGTTCTTTCCCCATAGCTCCCAGAACTCCCTGTACCCTGTAGTGTCCGTTGGTCAGCCAATAGGGTAGGTCAATGTCAGGGAGGTAGAAGTCTGACTCTGGTAGCGTGTACATCCCCTTAGAACAGACAGGAAATAGAGGTTAACCAATACACTTTCACTATGTCCCGAATGGCATCCTATTCCCTAGATAGTGCACTACTTATGACCAAGGCCCATAGGGCTCTTTTCAAGGGTAGTGCACCTTGGTCAAAGTACTGTATATTTAGGAATAGGGTGTCATTTGGGACACGGTCTTAGAGTGAAGCATGTTTTACTGTATAGAAAAGGTATGCACCCTCAGGAGACAGAAAATAGGTCATTTGAGCCCAATAGACATGAATTGAGTAAACAGAAAAAAATGATCTTTGAGAAAAACAGAATGAGTACTGAGCAACAGAACGTTAAGTGCACATGTTTTTACTGTGTTGTTTGGCTAGCTGCTGTTCAACAAACAAAACACTTAACAATCATTCACAGTGCTATCAACAGACATTCACCACATCGCACTGAACAGAATACGAAAGAGGGAAGTAGCCTAAGCATTGACCACTGGAGGAACAGGTTCCTTCTTGGGGGTGGGTTCAAAAGGCAACAAACGGAAGAAAAAGGACAGACAGGCTTATAGAGGGACTAACAGGACCTGTCCAATAAGAAACGGCCGTGATCATTTGTCATTGCAAAACAGTTTCAAATGATTGTGCTCTAATGAACACAACCATAAACGATAAGACTCACAGCTTTAAAGGGACAGTGGGCAGGGAATGAACTACAGTATAGACTCACAGCTTTAAAGGGACAGTGGCAGGGGATGAACTACAGTATGGACTCACAGCTTTAAAGGGACAGTGGGCAGGGAATGAACTACAGTATAGACTCACAGCTTTAAAGGGACAGTGGATGAACTACAGTATAGACTCACAGCTTTAAAGGGACAGTGGATGAACTACAGTATAGACTCACAGCTTTAAAGGGACAGTGGATTAACTACAGTATAGACTCACAGCTTTAAAGGGACAGTGGATTAACTACAGTATAGACTCACAGCTTTGAAGGGACAGTGGCAGGGGATGGACTACAGTATAGACTCACAGCTTTAAAGGGACAGTGGATGAACTACAGTATAGACTCACAGCTTTAAAGGGACAGTGGATGAACTACAGTATAGACTCACAGCTTTAAAGGGACAGTGGACAGGGGATGAACTACAGTATAGACTCACAGCTTTAAAGGGACAGTGGCAGGGGATGGACTACAGTATAGACTCACAGCTTTAAAGGGACAGTGGATGAACTACAGTATAGACTCACAGCTTTAAAGGGACAGTGGATGAACTACACTCACAGCTTTAAAGGGACAGTGGACAGGGGATGAACTACAGTATAGACTCACAGCTTTAAAGGGACAGTGGGCAGGGGATGAACTACAGTATAGACTCACAGCTTTAAAGGGACAGTGGCAGGGGATGCCGTAGGTGTGTAGAGGTTCAGGACAGTCCTGTCCTGGCGGTATCAGCTGGTTGAGCAGGTCACAGCCGTCTGCGTAGTGGCAGCTCCCAATCTCTTCCACACACGGCACCTTGACCCAGAACCCTGCCACCTCCTTCTCCAGTGTCACGTTCACCTAAGAGGAGAGAAATACAGCACCAGTCAAAGGTTTGGACACACCTACTTATTCAAGGGAATAGAATAATAGTGAAGACATCAAAACTATGAAATAACACATATGGAATCATGTAGTAACCAAAAAAGTGTTAAATCAAAATATATTTTATATTTGAGATTCTACAAAGTAACCACCCTTTGCCTTGATGACAGCTTTGCATACTCTTGGCATTCTCTCAACCAGCTTCATGAGGTAGTCACCTGGAATGCATTTCAATTAACAGGTGTGCCTTGTTAAAAAGTAAATTTGTGGAATTTCTTTCCTTCTTAATGCATTTGAGCCAATCAGTTGGGTTGTGACAAGGTATGGGGAGTATACAGAATAAAGCCCTATTTGGTAAGAGATTGCTTAAGACATGAAGATCAGTCAATACGGAACGTTAAGAACTTTGAACGTTTCTACAAGTGCAGTCGCAGAAACCATCAAGTGCTATGATGAAACTGGCTCTCACGAGGACCCTCACAGGAAAGGAAGAACCAGAGTTACCTCTGCTGCAGAGGATAATGTCATTAGTTTCCAGCCTCAGAGATTGGCAATTAACTGCACCTCAGATTCCAGCCAGAGGAGACTGCGTGAAATCGGGCCTTCATGGTTGAATTGCTGCAAAGAAACCACTACTAAAGGACACCAATAAGAAGAGACTTGATGGGTCAAGAAACACAATCAAGTGACATTAGACCAGTGGAAATCTGTCTTTTGGTCTGATGTCCAAATGTGACATTTTTTGTTCCAACCGCCGTAGCTTTGTGAGACGCAGAGTAGGTGAACATATGATCTCTGCATGTGTGGTTCCCACTGTAAAGCATGGAAGAGGTGTGATGGTGTAGGGGTGCTTTGCTGGTGACACAGTCAGTGATTTATTTAGAATTCAATACACACTTATCGCTGCAGAATGCTGGTTACGCCATCCCATCTGATTTGTGCTTAGTGGGAGTATAATTTGTTTTTCAACAAGGCAATGATCCAAAACACACCTCCAGGCTGTGTAAGGGCTATTTGACCAAGAAGGAGAGTGATGAAGTGCTGCATGAGATGACTTGACCTCCACAATCACCCGACTACAACCCAATTGAGATGGTTTGGGATGAGCTGGACCACAGAGTGAAGGAAAAGCAGCTAACAAGTACTCAGCATATGTGGGAACTCCTTCAAGACTGTTGGAAAAGCTTTCCAGGTGACTACCTCATGAAGCTGGTTGAGAGAATTCCAAGAGTATGCAAACCTCTCATCCAGGGTGGTTACTTTGAAGAATCTCAAATATATTTTGATTTGTTTAACACTTGTTTTGGTTACTACATGATTCCATATGTGTTATTTCATAGTTTTGACATCTTCACTATTATTCTACAATGTAGAAATAGTAAAAATAAAGAAAAACCCTTGAATGAGTCAGCATGTCCAAACTTCTGACTGTTACTGTATATTTATTTTATTTCACCTTTATTTAACCAGGTAGGCAAGTTGAGAACAAGTTCTCATTTACAATTGTGACCTGGCCAAGATAAAGCAAAGCAGTTTGACACCCACAACAACACAGAGTTACACATGGAGTAAAACAAACATACAATCAATAACACAGTAGAAAAACAAGTCTATATACAAAGTGTGCAAATGAGGTGAGATAAGGGAGGTAAAGGCAATAAAAAGGCCATGGTGGCAAAGTAAATACAATAAAAGCAAGTAAAACACTGGAATGGTTGATGTGCAGTAGATGAATGTGCAAAGTAGAGAGAAATAATGGGGTGCAAAGGAGCAAAATAAATAAATAAATAAATAAATAAATAAATACAGTAGGGGGAGAGGACCAGTTAACTGGGATGTCTGGCTCAACACAGTAGGCTACAGTAACAGTACGCCTATCCACAAAATAGGCCATCACAAGGTTACGTTTACCTATGGACAAAATGCTGTTATAACCTGGGTGGTTCGAGCCCCAAATGCTGATTGGCTGACAGCCGTGGTATATCAGACCATATACCACATGTTAACTGGGATGTTATGAAAAACGAAGTATATGTCAATAAAACTATTTTACAGACATACCGCCAGGCTTGGTCAAGTTACCTAAAGAGGAGAAAATAGGACCAGTACCGGGGTGTTTTGAAAAACGGGTCTAATGTCAGGCTATTCTTGACTTGGACGTTGCACCATAGTTGTTTACAGCAAAGCAGAAACTGTTCTATCCTCCCTTGCAATGACGTCACCGATGTTAGAGAGAAATATGGGTAGGAAAGAAAATATCTGACACTGATCTATGTGATTGATTTCGGGGGAAGAACAGTCAAGTCAGCCTTCTCTGCATTGCATCAACTAAACCAATACAAGTTGGGAACAACAGAATGTCCAGTATGTGAAAGCTGTCTGTTGCAACAACAAAAAAAAAAAACTTTCAAAACGCAACAATATTACATTAACGCATTCTTAAATCAGAACATTGCCATCACCACTCTCAATGCCGTCCCTTCTCTTGTGAACTCTGCATTTTAAGGGTGAGCATTGAATTAGGAAGTCTACTGTATATTATATATATCTATTTGGGCCATCAGTGCAGCAGAGCAGGCATTTATGCGGTGAGCTGCTCACATGAAGCTCAGCCTTGAGTCAGACATATCTCCCCAGCCAAGTTTCTACCTATTTAACAACTCTACCCAGAGCCACCCAGAAGAACCCAGAGCCAACAATTGACACACACACAGACAAAGTGGAATAGGCTATCACATGGCTGAATAGGCCTAGAGACTGATATGGCAAAGTAATAGCTTTCAATTCACTGTTGGTAAGTTTTTCAGGAGGAAGTAGGACTAGTGTTTCAAACTTGCTTTGATTGTGACCATTTTAATCCAAGAAGAGCCTATTCATTCTATATTTTTGCCCATTGGTTAAGAGCGTTGGGCCAGTAACTGAAAGGTTGCTGGTTCGAATCCCCAAAACCAACTAGGTGAAAAATCTCTCGATGTGCCCTTGAACAAGGCACTTAACCCGAATTGCTCCTGTAAGTCGCTCTGGATAAAAGCGTCTGCTAAATGACTTTTATTTGTATAAATATGTAGCAGGAAGTAGTTTGGGGGCTGGGGGTGTTCTTAACTATATAACTACCTTTTTTTTGCCCAGTGCTACAGATGTCTATATCTCTGCTTATACAGGACCAGTAAAGGCCCAGTGCACTACATTTGTAAAAAAATAATATAGCATATACATTTAAAAATATATATTTTTTGTTATTATTCTGATTATTCAGGGGTTGCTGCAGCACCCTCACTTCCTGTGGCTATGCATATACTGTATGTATATATTGAAGACAGGCAATACCATATGCCTACCTCAAACTAATGGTTGGTTAATTACAAAAACTAACAAACAAGTATACTTTATAAGTAATCAAATAGCATTCAATATCTAATTTTAGTATTTGAAGAGGAGGCCCTTGGTGCATGCTTAGTACTCACAGCGAGGGGAGCGGCCAGCTCGACGGTTGTGTTCCCGGACGCACTGGCCTTTAGGTCCCCTGGAACTGTGATGGGGTCCGGGGACAGGGTTAGGGTCTTCAGAACCGCTGGGTCGTCTGGCTTACCACAGTTCTCCCATGAGAACCCAAAGACCTGTGCAAGAATATTGAATAGTCTATGTTACTGTAATAAACATGATGAATTGATAGAGTAGGTTAATGAACAACATTTGAATATAAGTAAATATATTTCACTCACCTTCACAGTATATGCTGTGCGCGTTTTCTCGAAATTCAAAGTGCAATTCACCTGCATTACAATGCATAGCATTATCACATTAATAACAATACAATTTTTCATCGTGCTCAACTAATCTACAACTGAACTAGAAATAATTAGGGTTAATTCAAGATAACAGAAAGCGCGTAAACTAAGACCGTGCACAGCTAAAACGAATCGAGAATGACTGCGTCACAACACGTTGAGACGGTGCGGTAAATATTTGTTTCCATGAAGTCCAGTCTCACTTCCGTGTTTATCAAATCAATCCCGAGGCTCGTGACAGACTTCGCGAGGAGCAGATACTGAGATTTTCCTATTTGTATTTGCGCCTCCTTTATAGAAATAAAGGAGATTGAAGACCAATTTCATATAGAAATAAAGGAGGCGCAAATACAAATTATAAAATCTCAATATCTATCTCCTCGCATCCTCTCTCCTCGCCTCCTTCTCAAACCCCATTGGAGGAGAAGGTCAAATTGGGCGGAACCTCTGGCTCTCTCATCCAATGGAGTTTGAGAAGGAGGCGAGGAGAGAGAAGAGAGGACGCGAGGAGTATGCAAGTGAGATCTTCCCACAGTCAGAAGCATACTTACCAGATGTATTAGTTTTGGTAATCAATTTAATCACTCACTTGATACCTACAATCAGGAAATTGATCTTTAATTTTTAGATGAACAAATTTTGGTACAGGCTTTTGTGAACAAATATAGACCATAGCCTGTCCCCAATATAGAGAAAATGCAGATTTTGTGATTTTTGTGATTTTTAAATGTTTTATTTCACCTTTATTTAACCAGGTAGGCTAGTTGAGAACAAGTTCTCATTTGCAACTGCGACCTGGCCAAGATAAAGCATAGCAGTGTGAACAGACAACACAAAGTTACACATGGAGTAAGTAAACAATTAACAAGTCAAGTAGCCACACATAACTGCTATCCATTAGTATCCCACCCAAGCTCCAAAACAAGCATTTAGCATTGCAGCTAAATAGGCTTCATTTTTGCTAGCCTGAGGCACTGTATTTTGAAGACAACACTCTGAATACCTACACTGGCTTTTTAGCCTATAGTAGTGGACTTGCCTATGGGCCAGTTTATTCTACAGTACTGTTGATCTACTTCTCTCCACAAGATGGAGATGTTGTCCTAATTTCCTCACCTCTCTGTGAAAACCACGGCATGGCCTCACCTCTCTGTGAACACCACGGTATGGCCTCACCTCTCTGTGAACACCACGGCATGGCCTCACCTCTCTGTGAACAACACGGCATGGCCTCACCTCTCTGTGAACACCACGGCATGGCCTCACCTCTCTGTGAACACCACGGCATGGCCTCACCTCTCTGTGAACACCACGGCATGGCCTCACCTCTCTGTGAACAACACGGCATGGCCTCACCTCTCTGTGAACACCACCGCCTTCACCTAGTCAGTCATACAGCCTATTGTCATGTACTGTCATGTTGTCTTGTCTCTGTCCTTTCCCTTCACCCTGTCTCCCTCTGCTGGTCGTGTTAGGTTACCTTTTCTCCCCCGCTTTCCCCCAGCTGTCCCTTGTCTCCTCTAACTACCCATTCACCCCGTTCCCCACCTGTTCCCTTTTTCCCTCTGATTAGGTCCCTATATCTCTCTCTGTTTCTGCTCCTGTCCTTGTCGGATTCTTGTTTGTTTGTGTCATTCATGCCTGAACCAGACTGCCGTCATGTTTGCTGTAACCTTGTCCTGTCCTGTCGGAATCTGCCGGTCCATCTGAGCCTACCTATGTTTGGTAATTAAAGAAGCTCTGTTTAAGTTGATTCGCTTTTGGGTCCTCATTCACGCACCGTAACAGAAGAATCCGACCAAGAATGGACCCAGCGACTTCGGATCCTCTCCACTCAGCCGTCGAGATCCAGGGAGCGATGCTAGGCAGACACAAGCAGGAATTGTCTGCTGCTCGACATGCCGTTGAGACCCTGGCCACCCAAGTCTCCAACCTCACAGAACAGGTTCACCATCTCCGCCTCGATCCACCGGCCACTTCCAGGGCTTTCGAATCTCCGGAGCCCAGAATCAATAACCCGCCGTGTTACTCTGGGGAGCCCACTGAATGCCGCTCGTTCCTCACCCAGTGTGATATTGTGTTTTCTCTCCAGCCCAACACTTACTCCAGGAGCACTGCTCGTGTCACCTACGTCATATCTCTCCTTATTGGACGGGCTCGTGAGTGGGGCACGGCAATCTGGGAGGCAAGGGCTGAGTGTACTAACCAGTATCAAGACTTTAAGGAGGAGATGATACGGGTTTTTGATCGATCTGTTTTTGGGGAGGAGGCTTCCAGGGCCCTGTCTTCCCTATGTCAAGGCAATCGATCCATAACAGACTACTCTATTGAGTTTCGCACTCTTGCTGTCTCCAGTGGCTGGAACGAGCCGGCCTTGCTCGCTCGCCTTCTGGAGGGTTTCCGCGCAGAGGTAAAGGATGAGATTCTCTCCCGGGAGGTTCCTTCCAGCGTGGATTCCTTGATTGAACTCGCTATTCGCATTGAGCGACGGGTTGATCTTCGTCACCGAGCTCGTGGAAAGGAGCTCGCGCTCTCCGTCGCCTCCCTCTCCGCATCACTACCATCTTCCTCTGCCGGCTCGGGTGCTGAGCCCATGCAGCTGGGAGGTATCCGCATCTCGACTAAGGAGAGGGAACGGAGAATCACCAACCGCCTCTGTCTCTATTGCGGTTCCGCTGGTCATTTTGTCACTTCATGTCCAGTAAAAGGCCAGAGCTCGTCAGTAAGCGGAGGGCTACTGGTGAGCGCTACTACTCCTGTCTCTCCTTCAAGATCCTGCACTACCTTGTCGGTCCATCTACGCTGGACCGGTTCGTCAGCTTCCTGCACTGCCTTAATAGACTCTGGGGCGGAGGGCTGTTTTATGGACGAGACCTGGGCTCGGGAACATGACATTCCTCTCAGACAGTTAAAGGAGCCCACGGCCTTGTTCGCCCTGGATGGTAGTCCTCTCCCCAGGATTCAGCGTGAGACGCTACCTTTAACCCTCACTGTTTCTGGTAATCATAGTGAAACCATTTCTTTTTTAATTTTTCGTTCACCTTTTACACCTGTTGTTTTGGGCCATCCCTGGCTAGTTTGTCATAATCCTTCCATTAATTGGTCTAGTAATTCTATCCTCTCCTGGAACGTCTCTTGTCATGTGAAATGTTTAATGTCTGCTATCCCTCCTGTTTCCTCTGTCTCTTCTTCACAGGAGGAGCCTGGTGATTTGACAGGGGTGCCGGAGGAATATCACGATCTGCGCACGGTGTTCAGTCGGTCCAGGGCCACCTCTCTTCCTCCACACCGGTCGTATGATTGTAGTATTGATCTCCTTCCGGGAACCACCCCCCCCCGGGGTAGACTATACTCTCTGTCGGCTCCCGAACGTAAGGCTCTCGAAGATTATTTGTCTGTAGCTCTTGACGCCGGTACCATAGTCCCCTCCTCCTCTCCCGCCGGAGCGGGGTTTTTTTTTGTCAAGAAGAAGGACGGGTCTCTGCGCCCCTGCATAGATTATCGAGGGCTGAATGACATAACAGTGAAGAATCGTTATCCGCTTCCTCTTATGTCTTCAGCCTTCGAGATCCTGCAGGGAGCCAGGTTTTTCACTAAGTTGGACCTTCGTAACGCTTACCATCTCGTGCGCATCAGGGAGGGGGACGAGTGGAAGACGGCGTTTAACACTCCGTTAGGGCACTTTGAATACCGGGTTCTTCCTTTCGGCCTCGCTAACGCTCCAGCTGTCTTTCAGGCATTAGTCAATGATGTCCTGAGAGACATGCTGAACATCTTTGTTTTCGTTTACCTTGACGATATCCTGATTTTTTCACCGTCACTCCAGATTCATGTTCAGCACGTTCGACGTGTCCTCCAGCGCCTTTTAGAGAATTGTCTTTTTGTGAAGGCTGAGAAGTGCACTTTTCATGCCTCCTCCGTCACATTTCTCGGTTCTGTTATTTCCGCTGAAGGCATTAAGATGGATCCCGCTAAGGTCCAAGCTGTCATTGATTGGCCCGTCCCTAAGTCACGCGTCGAGCTGCAGCGCTTTCTCGGCTTCGCGAACTTCTATCGTCGCTTCATCCGTAATTTCGGTCAGGTGGCAGCTCCTCTCACAGCCCTTACTTCTGTCAAGACGTGCTTTAAGTGGTCCGTTTCCGCCCAGGGAGCTTTTGATCTCCTCAAGAATCGTTTTACATCCGCTCCTATCCTTGTTACACCTGACGTCTCTAGACAGTTCGTTGTCGAGGTTGACGCGTCAGAGGTGGGAGTGGGAGCCATCCTTTCTCAGCGCTCCCTCTCTGACGACAAGGTCCACCCATGCGCGTATTTTTCTCATCGCCTGTCGCCGTCGGAACGTAACTATGATGTGGGTAACCGCGAACTGCTCGCCATCCGGTTAGCCCTAGGCGAATGGCGACAGTGGTTGGAGGGGGCGACCGTTCCTTTTGTCGTTTGGACTGACCATAGGAACCTTGAGTACATCCGTTCTGCCAAACGACTTAATGCGCGTCAGGCGCGTTGGGCGCTGTTTTTCGCTCGTTTCGAGTTCGTGATTTCTTATCGTCCGGGCTCTAAGAACACCAAGCCTGATGCTTTGTCTCGTCTCTTCAGTTCTTCAGTAGCCTCCACTGACCCCGAGGGGATTCTCCCTGAGGGGCGTGTTGTCGGGTTGACTGTCTGGGGAATTGAGAGGCAGGTAAAGCAAGCACTCACTCAAACTCCGTCGCCGCGCGCTTGTCCTAGGAACCTTCTTTTCGTTCCCGTTCCTACTCGTCTGGCCGTTCTTCAGTGGGCTCACTCTGCCAAGTTAGCCGGCCACCCTGGCGTTCGGGGTACGCTTGCTTCCATTCGCCAGCGTTTCTGGTGGCCCACCCGGGAGCATGACACGCGTCGTTTCGTGGCTGCTTGTTCGGTCTGCGCGCAGACTAAGTCCGGTAACTCTCCTCCTGCCGGCCGTCTCAGGCCGCTTCCTATTCCCTCTCGACCGTGGTCTCACATCGCCTTAGATTTTGTCACCGGACTGCCTTCGTCAGCGGGGAAGACTGTTATTCTTACGGTTGTCGATAGGTTCTCTAAGGCGGCTCATTTCATTCCCCTTGCTAAGCTTCCTTCTGCTAAAGAGACGGCACAAATCATCATCGAGAATGTTTTCAGAATTCATGGCCTTCCGTCAGACGTCGTTTCGGACAGAGGTCCGCAATTCACGTCTCAATTTTGGAGGGAGTTTTGCCGTTTGATTGGGGCTTCCGTCAGTCTCTCTTCCGGCTTTCACCCCCAGTCTAACGGTCAAGCAGAACGGGCCAATCAGACTATTGGTCGCATCTTACGCAGTCTTTCTTTTCGCAACCCTGCGTCTTGGTCAGAACAGCTCCCCTGGGCAGAATACGCCCACAACTCGCTTCCTTCGTCTGCGACCGGGCTATCTCCTTTTCAGAGTAGCCTCGGGTACCAGCCTCCGTTGTTCTCATCTCAGTTCGCCGAGTCCAGCGTCCCATCCGCTCAGGCTTTTGTCCAACGTTGCGAGCGCACCTGGAAGAGGGTCAGGTCTGCACTTTGCCGTTATAGGGCGCAGACTGTGAGAGCTGCTAATAAGCGTAGAACGAAGAGCCCTAGATATTGTCGCGGTCAGAGAGTTTGGCTCTCCACTCAGAACCTTCCCCTTAAGACGGCTTCTCGCAAGTTGACCCCGCGGTTCATTGGTCCATTCCGTATCTCTCAGGTCATTAATCCTGTCGCAGTGCGACTTCTTCTTCCGCGATATCTTCGTCGCGTCCACCCGGTCTTCCATGTCTCCTGTGTTAAGCCCGTTCTTCGCGCCCCCGCTCGTCTTCCCCCCCCCCCCCCCATCCTTGTCGAGGGCGCACCTATCTACAGGGTCCGTAAAATCTTGGACATGCGTCCTCGGGGCCGTGGTCATCAGTACCTAGTTGACTGGGAGGGGTACGGTCCTGAGGAGAGGAGTTGGGTTCCCTCTCGGGACGTGCTGGACCGTGCGCTGATTGATGATTTCCTCCGTTGCCGCCAGGTTTCCTCCTCGAGTGCGCCAGGAGGCGCTCGGTGAGTGGGGGGGTACTGTCATGTACTGTCATGTTGTCTTGTCTCTGTCCTTTCCCTTCACCCTGTCTCCCTCTGCTGGTCGTGTTAGGTTACCTTTTCTCCCCCGCTTTCCCCCAGCTGTCCCTTGTCTCCTCTAACTACCCATTCACCCCGTTCCCCACCTGTTCCCTTTTTCCCTCTGATTAGGTCCCTATATCTCTCTCTGTTTCTGCTCCTGTCCTTGTCGGATTCTTGTTTGTTTGTGTCATTCATGCCTGAACCAGACTGCCGTCATGTTTGCTGTAACCTTGTCCTGTCCTGTCGGAATCTGCCGGTCCATCTGAGCCTACCTATGTTTGGTAATTAAAGAAGCTCTGTTTAAGTTGATTCGCTTTTGGGTCCTCATTCACGCACCGTAACACCTATACCTAGTCAGTCATATAGCCTATACCTAGTCAGTTTTATAGCCTATACCGAGTCAGTCAGCCTGTGTCTAGTCAGTCATATTGGCTATGCCTTGTCAGTCAAATAAGCTATGTCTAGTCAGTCATATAGGCTATATCTAGTCAGTCATATAGCCTATATTTAGTCAGTCATTTAGCCTATGTCTAGTCAGTCACATAGCCTATGCCTTGTCAGTCACATATCCTATAACGAGTCAGTCAGCCTGTCTAGTCAGTCATATTGGCTATGCCTTGTCAATCACTTAGCTCATATCTAGTCAGTCAAATAGGCTATGTCTAGTCAGTCATATAGCCTATTCCTAGTCAGTCACATAGCCTATGTCTTGTCAGTCACATATCCTATACCTAGTCAGTCATTTAGCCTATGTCTAGTCAGTCATATAGCCTATTCCTAGTCAGTCACATATCCTATGTCTTGTCAGTCACATAGCCTATGTCTTGTCAGTCACATAGCCTATTCCTAGTCAGTCACATAGCCTATTCCTAGTCAGTCACATAGCCTATGTCTTGTCAGTCACATATCCTATACCTAGTCAGTCATTTAGCCTATGTCTAGTCAGTCATATAGCCTATTCCTAGTCAGTCACATATCCTATGTCTTGTCAGTCACATAGCCTATGTCTTGTCAGTCACATAGCCTATGTCTTGTCAGTCACATAGCCTATTCCTAGTCAGTCACATAGCCTATGTCTTGTCAGTCACATATCCTATACCTAGTCAGTCACATAGCCTATGTCTTGTCAGTCACATATCCTATACCTAGTCAGTCACATAGCCTATGTCTTGTCAGTCACATATCCTAAACCTAGTCAGTCACATAGCCTATGTCTTGTCAGTCACATATCCTATACCTAGTCGTTTGAATAGCCTTTGCCTTGTCAGTCAGTCTATCCTTATTAGTCAGTTATATAGCCTGAATTTCATGTGATCTACATGCACTGACAAAGTTATATGATTGTAAAGTTCTACCTTGTGTCCAGGTTAATATGTTGTGGATGTATTACACTCTTTCTTGCAATGCAGCTCATGCAATCAGCCATTGAATGTATGAAACACGCAGCGGGCTCTACACACTTGCTGATTTAAATGTATTTTGGTGGGACAACTAATAACCACGAGACAGCATAGTGACACGGCTGGTGGGACAGCTAATAACCACGAGACAGCATAGTGACAGGGCTGGTGGGACAACTAATAACCACGAGACAGCATAGTGACAGGGCTGGTGGGACAGCTAATAACCACGAGACAGCATAGTGACAGGGCTGGTGGGACAACTAATAACCACGAGACAGCATAGTGACAGGGCTGGTGGGACAGCTAATAACCACGAGACAGCATAGTGACAGGGCTAGCGGGACAACTAATAACCACGAGACAGCATAGTGACAGGGCTAGCGGGACAACTAATAACCACGAGACAGCATAGTGACACGGCTAGCGGGACAACTAATAACCACGAGACAGCATAGTGACAGGGCTAGCGGGACAGCTAATAACCACGAGACAGCATAGTGACAGGGCTAGCGGGACAGCTAATAACCACGAGACAGCATAGTGACAGGGCTAGCGGGACAACTAATAACCATGAGACAGCATAGTGACAGGGCTGGTGGGACAGCTAATAACCACGACACAGCATAGTGACAGGGCTAGCGGGACAGCTAATAACCCTGAGACAGCATAGTGACAGGACTGGTGGGACAGCATAGTGAGAGGGCTGGTGGGACAGCATAGTGACAGGGCTGGTGGGACAGCATAGTGACAGGGCTAGCGGGACAGCTAATAACCATGAGATAGCATAGTGATAGGGCTAGCGGGACAGCTAATAACCCTGAGACAGCATAGTGACAGGGCTAGCGGGACAGCTATTAACCATGAGACAGCATAGTGACAGGGCTAGTGGGACAGCTAATAACCATGAGACAGCATAGTGACAGGGCTAGCGGGACAGCTTATAACCCTGAGACAGCATAGTGACAGGGCTAGCGGGACAACTAATAACCCTGAGACAGCATAGTGACAGGGCAAGCGGGACAGCTAATAACCCTGAGACAGCATAGTGACAGGGCTAGCGGGACAGCTAATAACCCTGAGAAGGCATAGTGACAGTGCTAGCGGGACAGCTAATAACCACGAGACAGCATAGTGACAGGGCTAGCGGGACAGCTAATAACCATGAGACAGCATAGTGATAGGGCTGGCGGGACAGCTAATAACCCTGAGACAGCATTGTGACTGGGCTAGCGGGACAGCTAATAACCCTGAGACAGCATTGTGACAGGGCTAGCGGGACAGCTAATAACCATGAGACAGCATAATGACAGGGCTAGCGGGACAGCTAATAACCCTGAGACAGCATTGTGACAGGGCTAGCGGGACAGCTAATAACCCTGAGACAGCATTGTGACAGGGCTAGCGGGACAGCTAATAACCCTGAGACAGCATAGTGACAGGGCTGGTGGGACAGCATAGTGACAGGGCTAGCGGGACAGCTAATAACCCTGAGATAGCATTGTGACAGGGCTGGTGGGACAGCATAGTGACAGGGCTGGTGGGACAGCTAATAACCATGAGACAGCATAGTGACAGGGCTAGCGGGACAGCTAAAAACCCTGAGACAGCATAGTGACAGGGCTAGCGGGACAGCTAATAACCATGAGACAGCATAGTGACAGGGCTGGCGGGACAGCTAATAACCATGAGACATTATAGTGACAGGGTTAGCGGGACAGCTAATAACCATGAGACAGCATTGTGACAGGGCTGGTGGGACAGCTAATAACCCTGAGACAGCATAGTGACAGGGCTAGCGGGACAACTAATAACCACGAGACAGCATAGTGACAGGGCTAGCGGGACAGCTAATAACCCTGAGACAGCATAGTGACAGGGCTGGTGGGACAGCTAATAACCATGAGACAGCATAGTGACAGGGCTAGCGGGACAGCTAATAACCCTGAGACAGCATAGTGACAGGACTGGTGGGACAGCATAGTGACAGGGCTGGTGGGACAGCATAGTGACAGGGCTAGCGGGACAGCTAATAACCATGAGATAGCATAGTGATAGGGCTAGCGGGACAGCTAATAACCCTGAGACAGCATAGTGACAGGGCTAGCGGGACAGCTATTAACCATGAGACAGCATAGTGACAGGGCTAGTGGGACAGCTAATAACCATGAGACAGCATAGTGACAGGGCTAGCGGGACAGCTTATAACCCTGAGACAGCATAGTGACAGGGCTAGCGGGACAACTAATAACCCTGAGACAGCATAGTGACAGGGCTAGCGGGACAGCTAATAACCCTGAGACAGCATAGTGATAGGGCTAGCGGGACAGCTAATAACCCTGAGAAGGCATAGTGACAGGGCTAGCGGGACAGCTAATAACCACGAGACAGCATAGTGACAGGGCTAGCGGGACAGCTAATAACCATGAGACAGCATAGTGATAGGGCTGGCGGGACAGCTAATAACCCTGAGACAGCATTGTGACTGGGCTAGCGGGACAGCTAATAACCCTGAGACAGCATTGTGACAGGGCTAGCGGGACAGCTAATAACCATGAGACAGCATAGTGACAGGGCTAGCGGGACAGCTAATAACCCTGAGACAGCATTGTGACAGGGCTAGCGGGACAGCTAATAACCCTGAGACAGCATTGTGACAGGGCTAGCGGGACAGCTAATAACCCTGAGACAGCATAGTGACAGGGCCCGTGGGACAGCATAGTGACAGGGCTAGCGGGACAGCTAATAACCCTGAGATAGCATTGTGACAGGGCTGGTGGGACAGCATAGTGACAGGGCTGGTGGGACAGCTAATAACCATGAGACAGCATAGTGACAGGGCTAGCGGGACAGCTAAAAACCCTGAGACAGCATAGTGACAGGGCTAGCGGGACAGCTAATAACCATGAGACAGCATAGTGACAGGGCTGGCGGGACAGCTAATAACCATGAGACAGCATAGTGACAGGGTTAGCGGGACAGCTAATAACCATGAGACAGCATTGTGACAGGGCTGGTGGGACAGCTAATAACCCTGAGACAGCATAGTGACAGGGCTAGCGGGACAACTAATAACCACGAGACAGCATAGTGACAGGGCTAGCGGGACAGCTAATAACCCTGAGACAGCATAGTGACAGGGCTGGTGGGACAGCTAATAACCATGAGACAGCATAGTGACAGGGCTAGCGGGTCAGCTAATAACCCTGAGACAGCATAGTGACAGGACTGGTGGGACAGCATAGTGACAGGGCTGGTGGGACAGCATAGTGACAGGGCTGGTGGGACAGCATAGTGACAGGGCTAGCGGGACAGCTAATAACCATGAGATAGCATAGTGATAGGGCTAGCGGGACAGCTAATAACCATGAGACAGCATAGTGACAGGGCTAGCGGGACAGCTTATAACCCTGAGACAGCATAGTGACAGGGCTAGCGGGACAACTAATAACCCTGAGACAGCATAGTGACAGGGCTAGCGGGACAGCTAATAACCCTGAGACAGCATAGTGATAGGGCTAGCGGGACAGCTAATAACCCTGAGAAGGCATAGTGACAGGGCTAGCGGGACAGCTAATAACCACGAGACAGCATAGTGACAGGGCTAGCGGGACAGCTAATAACCATGAGACAGCATAGTGATAGGGCTGGTGGGACAGCTAATAACCCTGAGACAGCATTGTGACTGGGCTAGCGGGACAGCTAATAACCCTGAGACAGCATTGTGACAGGGCTAGCGGGACAGCTAATAACCATGAGACAGCATAGTGACAGGGCTAGCGGGACAGCTAATAACCCTGAGACAGCATTGTGACAGGGCTAGCGGGACAGCTAATAACCCTGAGACAGCATAGTGACAGGGCTGGTGGGACAGCATAGTGACAGGGCTAGCGGGACAGCTAATAACCCTGAGATAGCATTGTGACAGGGCTGGTGGGACAGCATAGTGACAGGGCTGGTGGGACAGCTAATAACCATGAGACAGCATAGTGACAGGGCTAGCGGGACAGCTAAAAACCCTGAGACAGCATTGTGACAGGGCTAGCGGGACAGCTAATAACCATGAGACAGCATAGTGACAGGGCTGGCGGGACAGCTAATAACCATGAGACAGCATAGTGACAGGGTTAGCGGGACAGCTAATAACCATGAGACAGCATTGTGACAGGGCTGGTGGGACAGCTAATAACCCTGAGACAGCATAGTGACAGGGCTGGTGGGACAGCTAATAACCATGAGACAGCATAGTGACAGGGCTAGCGGGACAGCTAATAACCCTGAGACAGCATAGTGACAGGGCTGGTGGGACAGCATAGTGACAGGGCTAGCGGGACAGCTAATAACCCTGAGATAGCATTGTGTCAGGGCTGGTGAGACAGCATAGTGACAGGGCTGGTGGGACAGCTAATAACCATGAGACAGCATAGTGACAGGGCTAGCGGGACAGCTAAAAACCCTGAGACAGCATTGTGACAGGGCTAGCGGGACAGCTAATAACCATGAGACAGCATAGTGACAGGGCTGGCGGGACAGCTAATAACCATGAGACAGCATAGTGACAGGGTTAGCGGGACAGCTAATAACCATGAGACAGCATTGTGACAGGGCTGGTGGGACAGCTAATAACCCTGAGACAGCATAGTGACAGGGCTGGTGGGACAGCTAATAACCATGAGACAGCATAGTGACAGGGCTAGCGGGACAGCTAATAACCCTGAGACAGCATTGTGACAGGACTGGTGGGACAGATAATAACCCTGAGACAGCATTGTGACAGGGCTAGCGGGACAGCTAATAACCCTGAGACAGCATAGTGACAGGGCTGGTGGGACAGCATAGTGACAGGGCTAGCGGGACAGTTAATAACCCTGAGATAGCATTGTGACAGGGCTGGTGGGACAGCATAGTGACAGGGCTGGTGGGACAGCTAATAACCACGAGACAGCATAGTGACAGGGCTAGCGGGACAGCTAAAAACCCTGAGACAGCATAGTGACAGGGCTAGCGGGACAGCTAATAACCATGAGACAGCATAGTGACAGGGCTGGCGGGACAGCTAATAACCATGAGACAGCATAGTGACAGGGTTAGCGGGACAGCTAATAACCATGAGACAGCATTGTGACAGGGCTGGTGGGACAGCCAATAACCCTGAGACAGCATTGTGACAGGGCTAGCGGGACAACTAATAACCACGAGACAGCATAGTGACAGGGCTAGCGGGACAGCTAATAACCCTGAGACAGCATAGTGACAGGGCTGGTGGGACAGCTAATAACCATGAGACAGCATAGTGACAGGGCTAGCGGCACAGCTAATAACCCTGAGACAGCATAGTGACAGGACTGGTGGGACAGCATAGTGACAGGGCTGGTGGGACAGCATAGTGACAGGGCTGGTGGGACAGCATAGTGACAGGGCTAGCGGGACAGCTAATAACCATGAGATAGCATAGTGATAGGGCTAGCGGGACAGCTAATAACCCTGAGACAGCATAGTGACAGGGCTAGCGGGACAGCTATTAACCATGAGACAGCATAGTGACAGGGCTAGTGGGACAGCTAATAACCATGAGACAGCATAGTGACAGGGCTAGCGGGACAGCTTATAACCCTGAGACAGCATAGTGACAGGGCTAGCGGGACAACTAATAACCCTGAGACAGCATAGTGACAGGGCTAGCGGGACAGCTAATAACCCTGAGACAGCATAGTGACAGGGCTGGTGGGACAGCTAATAACCATGAGACAGCATAGTGACAGGGCTAGCGGGACAGCTAATAACCATGAGACAGCATAGTGACAGGGCTAGCGGGACAACTAATAACCCTGAGACAGCATAGTGACAGGGCTAGCGGGACAGCTAATAACCATGAGACAGCATAGTGACAGGACTGGTCGGACAGCTAACAACCCCGAGACAGCATAGTGATTGGGCTAGCGGGACAGCTAATAACCCTAAAACAACATAGAGACAGAGCCTGTGGACAGATAATAACCATGAGACAGCATAGTGACAGGGCTAGCTCGACAGCTAATAACCATGAGACAGCATAGTGACAGGACTGGTCGGACAGCTAACAACCCCGAGACAGCATAGTGACAGGGCTAGCGGGACAGCTAATAACCCTGAGACAGCATTGTGACAGGACTGGTGGGACAGATAATAACCCTGAGACAGCATAGTGACAGGGCTAGCGGGACAGCTAATAACCCTGAGACAGCATAGTGACAGGGCTAGCGGGACAGCTAATAACCCTGAGACAGCATAGTGACAGGACTGGTGGGACAGCTAATAACCCTGAGACAGCATAGTGACAGGGCTAGCGGGACAGCTAATAACCCTGAGACAGCATCGTGACAGGGCTAGCGGGACAGCTAATAACCCTGAGACAGCATAGTGACAGGGCTAGCGGTACAGCTAATAACCATGAGACAGCATAGTGACAGGGCTAGCGGGACAGCTAATAACCCTGAGACAGCATCGTGACAGGGCTAGCGGGACAGCTAATAACCCTGAGACAGCATAGTAACAGGGCTAGCGGGACAGCTAATAACCATGAGACAGCATTGTGACAGGGCTGGTGGGACAGCTAATAACCCTGAGACAGCATAGTGACAGGGCTAGTGGGACAGCTAATAACCACGAGACAGCATCGTGACAGGGCTAGCGGGACAGCTAATAACCCTGAGACAGCATAGTAACAGGGCTAGCGGGACAGCTAATAACCATGAGACAGCATTGTGACAAGGCTGGTGGGACAGCTAATAACCCTGAGACAGCATAGTGACAGGGCTAGCGGGACAGCTAATTACCCTGAGACAGCATTGTGACAGGACTTGTGGATTGATATAGCTCTGACTCTGGTTAGCCTTGAGGTTGACAGTCCTCATCTTGTCATGGGGAAAACTCAGTAAAACACTAAATGACCTGCTGTTAACCGTCACGTCACACTGCCAGTGTGAAAAAGTCCCACTTCAGTCTTCCCTCTGCATGTGTATGTCCAGTATAACTATCAGAGTAGGTCATGTCACTGTCCCAGTCACTGTCCCATTGGCTATTCTCATCTTCATGTCCATGTGAGTGAAATTACTTTAGCATGTCTAGTTGGAAATGATGTTCCAGCCCTTCAAAAAGAGGATTGTAGGGCTGGAACACCATGTACTAGGGCATGGTAGGGGATGGTAGAGCTGGTAAGGCTGGAACACCATGTACTAGGGCATGGTAGGGGATGGTAGAGCTGGTAAGGCTGGAACACCATGTACTAGGGGATGGTAGGGCTGATAGGGCTGGAATACCATGTACTAGGGGATGGTAGAGCTGGTAGGGCTGGAACACCATGTACTAGGGGCTGGTAGGGCTGGTAGGGCTGGAACACCATGTACTAGGGGATGGTAGAGCTGGTAGGGCTAGAACACCATGTACTAGTGGCTGGCAGGGCTGGAACACCATGTTCTAGGGGCTGGTAGGGCTGAAACACCATGTACTAGGGGCTGGTAGGGCTGGTAGGGCTGGAACACCATGTACTAGGGGCTGGTAGGGCTGGAACACCATGTACTAGGGGCTGGTAGGGCTGGTAGGGATGGTAGGGCTGGATCACCATGTACTAGGGGCTGGTAGGGCTGGTAGGGCTGGAACACCATGTACTAGGGCTGGTAGGGCTGGTAGGGCTGGTAGGGATGGTAGGGCTTGAACACCATGTACTAGGGCTGGTAGGGCTGGAACACCATGTACTAGAGCTGGTAGGGCTGGTAGAGCTGGTAGGGCTGGTAGAGCTGGTAGGGCTGGTAGGGCTGGTAGGGCTGGAACACCATGTACTAGGGCTGGTAGGGCTGGTGGGGCTGGTAGGGCTGGTGGGGCTGGTAGGGCTGGTAGTGCTGGTGGGGCTGGTAGGGCTGGTGGGGCTGGTAGGGCTGGTGGGGCTGGTAGGGCTGGTAGTGCTGGCGGGGCTGGTAGGGCTGGTGGGGTTGGTAGGGCTGGTAGGGCTGGTGGGGCTGGTAGGGCTTGTAGAGCTGGTGGGGTTGGTAGGGTTGGTAGGGCTGGTGGGCCTGGTAGGGCTGGTAGTGCTTGTCGGGCTGGTAGGGCTGGCAGGGCTGGTGGGGCTGGTGGGGCTGGTATGGCTGGTCGGGCTGGTAGGGCTGGTGGGGCTGGTATGGCTGGTAGGGCTGGTGGGGCTGGTAGGGCTGGTGGGGCTGGTAGGGCTGGTAGGGTTGGTAGGGCTGGTGGGGCTGGTAGGGCTGGTGGGGCTAGTAGGGCTGGTAGGGCTGGTGGAGCTGGTAGGGCTGGTGGGGCTGGTAGGGCTGGTAGGGCTGGTGGGGCTAGTAGGGCTGGTAGGGCTGGTGGAGCTGGTAGGGCTGGTGGGGCTGGTGGGGCTGGTAGGGCTGGTGGGGCTAGTAGGGCTGGTAGGGCTGGTGGAGCTGGTAGGGCTGGTGGGGCTGGTAGGGCTGGTAGGGCTGGTAGGGCTGGTGGGGCTGTATGATGGTAGGAATGTATGCTGATGCTCACTGTTGAGTATCTTTTTTAATACAGGTATGTATATATTTTATTGAACCTTTATTTAACTAGGCAAGTCAGTTAAGAACAAATTCTAATTTACAATGACGGCCTACCCCCCAGCCAAACCCGGACGACGCTGGGCCAATTATGCGCCTCCCTATGGGACTCCCAATCACGGCCGGCTGTGATGCAGCCTGGTTTCGAACCAGGGACTACAGTGACACCTCTTGCATTGAGAGGCGCCACAAAAGGGCGTATGTGCTCTACAAACACCAACAAACCCCAACAAGACCATGCCTGTGTCTGAAATGGCGCTCCATTCCTTATATAATGCAATACTTTTGACCGTCCCCCATAGGGCTCTAGTCAACAGTAGTGCACTATATTGGAAGTTCGGTGCCATTTTGGACACAGATTAAGGCTGTCTGGCACACATCCAACTGCCTGGTGTTGCTGTCGTCAGTTCTCATTCTCAATATGAGCTGAAGCTGTAGCCGGACTAGCTATAGTGTAAGAGCAGTTCGTTCTGTGTTTTCTATTTCATGCAGGACTAAGCCTCTACAATAAACACAAACCAATGAGCTAATCGAGATTCCCGGACCGCTATAGGCCTGTATGAGTTCTGTTGGAGCGTAAGCACATCTGTGATGTTATCAAACAGTCAACCTCTTTTCTCAGTCACTCAGACAGACGGTAGGACAGGGTGTAACAGACAGGCTCCTCTCTCTGGCGTCCCAAATCGCGTCCCAAATGGTACCCTGTTCCCTAATATTGTGTAGTACTATAAGTAAAGCAGTGCACTAAATAGGGAATGGGGTGCCATTTGGGATGCATGACCAAGTCTCATCTTGCACCTTCCTTGATCGTCTGAGCTGATCTTTCGTCACTCGTGTCTCTCCTCTTCCAACCTCTCTCTGCCATTAGGAAATCACTCACACCAAACTCATACTAAACTGTACAAAAGAGGATTTAACAAAACATCTCTCTAGCCCCTATCCTGTCTCTACCACCTGGCTCCAGCTGTGAAGCCATGCGTCCTTACAGCGTGGCCTTGACGGTCTTGAATCCCACTGTATCTGTACTGTGGTGAAAACTTTGCTTGTGTGTTTCAGAGACCTCATGTCAAACACACGTTTTATCACGTATCTAAAGAACCCTCCTGTTAATAATTTTGTACGTGAAGGAGGTTTTGGTGTCGTTCCATATCAAAATGTCACATGACGAAGTTGGAAACTTCTTGTTATATTATTGGCTGGTAAATCACAGTACACCTATCAACCTGTTGAGAAAATGTGACATGATGAGTCAGACAGACAGTTGACTAACTGTAATGTCACATCTCCCCCCCCCCCCCTCTCTCTCTCTCTCTCTCTCTCTCTCTCTCTCTCTCTCACCCCCTCTCTCTCTCTCCCCCCTCTCTCTCTCCCCCTCTCTCTCCCTCCCTCTGTCTTTCTCTCTGTCTCTCTCTCTCCCTCTCTCCCCCCTCTATCGCTCTCCCCACTCTCTCTCTCCCTCTCTCTGTCTGTCTCTCTCTCTCTCTGTCTCTCTCTCCCTCGCTCTCTCTCCCTCTCTCCCCCGTCTATTGCTCTCTACCTC
>NC_048578.1:34940771-34963271 GCF_013265735.2 Oncorhynchus mykiss
TCTCTATATTACCAGTGTTACAGCACCACCTCTCAGCCAGACAGACTCTTCTCTAGAGTAGAATACTTTTGAGTATTTTGAAGTTCAACTTATTTTAGTTTGTTTGTTTATTCAATAATGTCAATCATTGTAACTGATCCAAGACAGCAATTAACCAATAGGACAGCTGAAGTTGAAGGGACTAACAGACCTGCTGAACATAAAATTGACATCCCAATTAGGATCTGGCTAGAAATACATAAATCAACCATTGCCCTCTATGGTGGTGAGGTCTGGGGTCCGCTCACCAACCAAGAATTCACAAAATGGGACAAACACCAAATTGAGATTCTGGAAGCACAATTCTGCAAAAACATCCTCCGAAGTTCAATGTAAAACATGCAGAGTAGTATTAGGACGATACCCGCTAATGATCAAAATCCAGAAAAGAGACGTTCAATTCTACAACCACCTAGAAGGAAGCGATTCCCAAACCTTCCATAACAAAGCCATCACCTACAGAGCTATGAACCTGGAGAAGAGTCCCCTAAGCAAGCTGGTCCTGGGGCTCTGTGGAGTCTGTTTGTATTTGTGAACAGAGCCCCAGGACAGAAACACAATTAGACCTAACCAAATCATGAGAAAACAAAAATATAATTAATTGACACTTTGGAAAGAATTCACTGGAAACTGGAACAATATTTGGCCCTAAACGGAGAGTACACAGGGAATACCTGACCACTGTGACTGACCCAAACTTAAGGAAAGCTTTGACTATGTACAGACTCAGTGAGCATAGCCTTGCTATTAAGAGAGGCCGCCGTAGGCATACCTGGCTCTCAAGAGAAAACAGGCGCTTGTGCTCACTGCCCACAAAATGAGGTGGAAACTGAGCTGCACTTCCTAACCTCCTGCCAAATGTATGACCATATTAGAGACACATATTATAAGGGCACAGGGTGAGACCTAGATGCAGACACGGGAGGCAGATGGTTCGAGTCTTTGATATTTATTATCATCCAAGGGGGAGGCAAAAGAATGTCATGGACAGGCAAAAGATCATAAATAAGGTCAGAGTCCAGGAGGTACAGAGTGGCAGACAGGCTCGAGGTCAGGCAGGCTCGAGGTCAGGCAGGCACGAGGTCAGGCAGGCTCGAGGTCAGGCAGGCTCGAGGTCAGGCACAGACCCTAAAAGAATTAGAAATTAAATCCAATTTTGATAAACTCTCATATCTATTGGGTGAAATACCACAGTGTGCAATCACAGCAGCAAGATTTGTAAATACATTGTAAATACAAGGAGGGGGGGGAGAGAGAGAGAGAGAGAGAGAGAGAGACAGAGAGACAGGGAGACAGGGAGACAGGGAGAGAGGGAAAGTGATAGAGAGAGAAAGAAAGGGAGAGAGAGAGAGAGAGAGAGAGCTGGGGAGAGAGAGAGAGAGAGAGAGAGAGAGAGAGAGAGAGAGAGAGAGACGGAGAGACAGAGAGAGAGGGAGGGAGAGAGAGAGAGAGAGAGAGAGAGAGCGAGAGAGAGAGACAGAGAGAGGGGGAGGGAGAGAGAGAGAGACAGAGAGAGAGGGGGAGGGAGAGAGAGAGACAGAGAGAGAGGGGGAGAGAGAGAGAGAGAGAGAGAGAGAGAGAGAGAGAGAGAGAGAGAGAGAGAGAGAGAGAGAGAGAGAGAGAGAGAGATACCATGGTGTCTAATGCCCTCTCTGAGAGAGGATACATTTCAAGGCCCAGTGGGTCTGCTGGGATTTTGATTGTGTTTCCTGGGCATGCTGAGGACACGGTCCAACCCTGTCCCACTCCCTCTTACACTGCTCCATCTTACCCCTCATCCAGCCGCCTTATCCCTCTACCCAGCCTCCACCAGCCCCCTTCAGCGTCCATCCAGCCGCCTTATCCCTCTACCCAGCCTCCTCCATCCCCCTTCAGCATCCATCCAGCTGCCTTATCCCTCTACCCAGCCTCCACCAGCCCCCTTCAGCGTCCATCCAGCCGCCTTATCCCTCTACCCAGCCTCCACCAGCCCCCTTCAGCGTCCATCCAGCCGCCTTATCCCTCTACCCAGCCTCCTTCAGCGTCCATCCAGCTGCCTTATCCCTCTACCCAGCCTCCACCAGCCCCCTTCAGCATCCATCCAGCCGCCTTATCCCTCTACCCAGCCTCCACCAGCCCCCTTCAGCGTCCATCCAGCCGCCTTATCCCTCTACCCAGCCTCCTCCAGCCCCCTTCAGCGTCCATCCAGCCGCCTTATCCCTCTACCCAGCCTCCACCAGCCCCCTTCAGCGTCCATCCAGCTTCCACCCCCTTCCCTTCCCCACGCCACACTGTGGCTACGGCTAGGCCAAGGAACAGGTGGGAATAGGGAAAGGGAAAGGGGGATACCTAGTCAGTTGTCCAACTGAATGTATTCAACTGAAATACGTCTTCCACCTTTAACCCAACCCCCTCTAATAATGGAATAGAAATATAATTACTAGAAAGGAACAGTCTCTGGATAGACTCAATATGGCCGCCAGGAACATTGACTTGAATGAGATTTTATGACTACATTCCCAGCCCCAGTCTATGTTGGTGTGTGCTGTGTGATATTGAGTGCTGCTGACAGCGTTCCCCACGTCCCCAGGATCTGTCCCACCGCAGGGGAACGGAAGTCTGCCCGCCTGCCTGACTGCCGGACTGACTGCCTGCCTGTCTGTCTAAATGCTGCTTGCTTGTGACATACGATGAGGTTTCTCTGGGTTTGTAGAGAGAGAGTCACAAATGCAGCACCCTGTCTCTATGATGGTTTTCTCTGAAGATCATAATTCCCTTTCAGAAAGCACAGTGGTTGAGATTGAGTATGGCTCTGTTAAGACCTAACGTGTTTCTGTCTTTCATGGTGTTCACTCGTGGTTTTTCTTTGGGCAGAATCACTCAAAATCAAATCGAAGTTTTGTTGGTCACGTAAACAGATTTGCAGATGTTTTTGCAGTAATAAGGGAAATGCTTATGTTTTTTAACTCCAACAGCGCAGTAATATCTATCAATATCTATCAATACAATAACAATACACACTGTGTAACCAACTATATTCCTCTGTGTCAGCATTTAAGCTTATAATCTGAGGGTGTCCTGGGTTTGCTATGCTTACCAAATACAAAATACCAGGAGCCAAAAGCATGTTTGGGAAGACAAGTAAACAAGTTTGGACTGGTTGAATGAGAGGAGGATCAGGTGTAGCTTAAACACTTACAGTTCCAGGGTTTATACTTAAAGAGAACCCTGCGACTCTGGATCACAGCGAAGCGTCACTAATTATATCTTATCAAAGTACATTCATCCCAGGATGAAAATGAGCTCCATTGTTCTTTGTTAAAGCCTCTAATGCAAACGGTGTTTAGATTTAAAACGAGCTGATTCTACCGTGTTAAATTGATCTGCGTCCTATATTTGTGCACTCCATTAGACCAGGGCCCATTGTACACTATACAGGGAAGAGGGTTCCATTGGGGACTCATTCTTAAATACTATACAGTCTTCAGTTATTTTGACTGCGCAGTGCAGCAGGGCATGATGGGTTTTGTTCAAACTTGTACTGTACATTTTTGCACACTTTCTTTCTGTCTTCAAAAAACCCCCAAACCCCATTTCTCTCAACAGGCCACAGATGCAGACGGGCAGAGACAGGAGGCTTGACATGAACACTGTAGGAGAACTGGATATTGAAATCAGACTTAAAAGGACGTCTGATTAGCATCTACAGATGATTGATTTGATGACGCAAGCATGGAATATCCTGTCCACAATATTTCAGACATTTTCCAGAAATATTTTTTGAAATAAAAGAGTTGTAAAAGTATTTGTTCCTCCCGGGTGGCTCAGTGGTCTGGTTGGTCCAGCTGTGCCACCAGAGACTCTGGGTTCGAGCCCAGGCTCTGTCGCAGCCGGCCGCGACCGGGAGATCCATGGGGCGACGCACAATTGGCCTAGTGTCGTTGGGGAGGGTTTGGCTGGTAGGGATATCCTTGTGTCATCGTGCACTAGTGACTCCTGTGGTGAGCCGGGTGCAGTGCGTGCTGACCAGGTCGCTAGGTGCACGACACATTGGTGCGACTGGCTTCCGGGTTGGATGGACGCTGTGTTAAGAAGCAGTGGGGCTTGATTGGGTTGTGTATCGGAGGACGCATGGCTCTCGACCTTCGTCTCTCCCGAGCCCGTACGGGAGTTGTATCGATGAGACAAGATAGTAACTACTAACAATTGGATTCCACAAAATTGGGGAGAAAAAGGGGGGGAAATTAAAAAACAAAACAAAAAATTAAGTATTTGTTAGAGTACAATCATAACTACAACAGAAGCAGTGATTCATCCCTTAACTGGTCTGTAGTTGGATATCCCTGTCATTAGGACATCAGACTGGTTAGATATCCCTGTCATTAGGACACAGTGTGTGATTCTCATTAGGACATCAGACTGGTTAGATATCCCTGTCATTAGGACACAGTGTGTGATTCTCATTAGGACATCAGACTGGTTAGATATCCCTGTCATTAGGACAGCAGACTGGTTGGATATCCCTGTCATTAGGACATCAGACTGGTTAGATATCCCTGTCATTAGGACATCAGACTGGTTAGATATCCCTGTCATTAGGACAGCAGACTGGTTGGATATCCCTGTCATTAGGACACAGTGTATGATTCTCATTAGGACAGCAGACTGGTTAGATATCCCTGTCACTAAGACAGCAGACTGGTTGGATATCCTTGTCAGTAGGACACAGTGTGTGATTCTCATTAGGACAGCAGACTGGTTAGATATCCCTGTCATTAGGACATCAGACTGGTTGGATATCCCTGTCATTAGGACATCAGACTGGTTAGATATCCCTGTCATTAGGACATCAGACTGGTTGGATATCCCTGTCATTAGGACATCAGACTGGTTAGATATCCCTGTCATTAGGACATCAGACTGGTTGGATATCCCTGTCATTAGGACATCAGACTGGTTTGATATCCCTGTCATTAGGACACAGTGTGTGATTCTCATCAGACAGGTTTCTTTCAGGTGAAGTCTAATAGTAAACAGCTGTAACAACAGCAGTCGGACAGTAACATTGCCTACAGGTCTGCCACAGTCTAATTCACACTCATCAAGATGCATTAAAGCAAGAAATATATATGGTTATTGAAAACTTTACCCAATTCTTTCAACCATTCTAGAGACATTTAGGATAATGTATGTACAGTGCATTCTTTCAACCATTCTAGAGACATTTAGGATAATGTATGTACAGTGCATTCTTTCAACCATTCTAGAGACATTTAGGATAATGTATGTACAGTGAATTCTTTCAACCATTCTAGAGACATTTAGGATAATGTATGTACAGTGCATTCTTTCAACCATTCTAGAGACATTTAGGATAATGTATGTACAGTGCATTCTTTCAACCATTCTAGAGACATTTAGGATAATGTATGTACAGTGCATTCTTTCAACCATTCTAGAGACATTTAGGACAATGTATACACAGTGCATTCTTTCAACCATTCTAGAGACATTTAGGATAATGTATGTACAGTGCATTCTTTCAACCATTCTAGAGACATTTAGGATAATGTATGTACAGTGCATTCTTTCAACCATTCTAGAGACATTTAGGACAATGTATACACAGTGCATTCTTTCAACCATTCTAGAGACATTTAGGACAATGTATACACAGTGCATTCTTTCAACCATTATAGAGACATTTAGGACAATGTATACACAGTGCATTCTTTCAACCATTATAGAGACATTTAGGACAATGTATACACAGTGCATTCTTTCAACCATTCTAGAGACATTTAGGACAATGTATACACAGTGCATTCTTTCAACCATTCTAGAGACATTTAGGATAATGTATACACAGTGCATTCTTTCAACCATTATAGAGACATTTAGGACAATGTATACACAGTGCATTCTTTCAACCATTCTAGAGACATTTAGGATAATGTATACACAGTGCATTCTTTCAACCATTCTAGAGACATTTAGGACAATGTATACACAGTGCATTCTTTCAACCATTCTAGAGACATTTAGGACAATGTATACACAGTGCATTCTTTCAACCATTCTAGAGACATTTAGGATAATGTATACACAGTGCATTCTTTCAACCATTCTAGAGACATTTAGGACAATGTATACACAGTGCATTCTTTCAACCATTATAGAGACATTTAGGACAATGTATACACAGTGCATTCTTTCAACCATTCTAGAGACATTTAGGACAATGTATACACAGTGCATTCTTTCAACCATTCTAGAGACATTTAGGACAATGTATACACAGTGCATTCTTTCAACCATTCTAGAGACATTTAGGACAATGTATACACAGTGCATTCTTTCAACCATTCTAGAGACATTTAGGACAATGTATACACAGTGCATTCTTTCAACCATTCTAGAGACATTTAGGATAATGTATACACAGTGCATTCTTTCAACCATTCTAGAGACATTTAGGACAATGTATACACAGTGCATTCTTTCAACCATTCTAGAGACATTTAGGATAATGTATACACAGTGCATTCTTTCAACCATTCTAGAGACATTTAGGACAATGTATACACAGTGCATTCTTTCAACCATTCTAGAGACATTTAGGATAATGTATACACAGTGCATTCTTTCAACCATTATAGAGACATTTAGGACAATGTATACACAGTGCATTCTTTCAACCATTCTAGAGACATTTAGGACAATGTATACACAGTGCATTCTTTCAACCATTCTAGAGACATTTAGGATAATGTATACACAGTGCATTCTTTCAACCATTCTAGAGACATTTAGGACAATGTATACACAGTGCATTCTTTCAACCATTCTAGAGACATTTAGGATAATGTATACACAGTGCATTCTTTCAACCATTCTAGAGACATTTAGGACAATGTATACACAGTGCATTCTTTCAACCATTATAGAGACATTTAGGACAATGTATACACAGTGCATTCTTTCAACCATTATAGAGACATTTAGGACAATGTATACACAGTGCATTCTTTCAACCATTATAGAGACATTTAGGATAATGTATACACAGTGCATTCTTTCAACCATTATAGAGACATTTAGGATAATGTATACACAGTGCATTTTGCAAACGTATATATAAAAATAAAATAAAACTAATTTACCCAAGTATTCAGTTCCTTTGCTACGAGACTCTAAATTGAGCTCAGGTGCATCTTGTTTCTGTTGATCATCCTTGAGATGTTTCTCCAACTTGATTGGAGTCCACCTGTGGTAAATTCAATTGATTGGACATGATTTGGAAAGGCACACACCTGTCTACATAAGGTCCAGCACTTGACAGTGCATGTCAGAGCAAAAAAACAAGCCATGAGGTCGAAGGAATTGTGCGTAAAGCTCCAAAAAAGGATTGTGTCGAGGCACAGATCTGGGGAAGGGTACCACAACATTTCTGCATCATTGAAGGTCCCCAAGTACACAGTGGCCTCCATCATTCTTAAATAGAAGCTGTTTGGAAACACCAAGAGTTTTCCTAGAGATGGCCACCCATCGCTGACTGGGGCAAAGGTTCACCTTCCAACAGGACAATGACCCTAAGCACACAGCCAAGACAATGCAGGAGTGGCTTCGGGACAAGTTTCTGAATGTCGCTGAGTGGCCCAGCCAGAGCTCGGACTTGAGCCCGATCTAACATCTCTGGAGAGACCAGAAAATAGCTGTGCAGCGACGCTCCCCATCCAACCTGACAGAGCTTGAGAGGATCTGCAGAGAAGAATGGGAGAAACTCCCCTAAATACAGGTGTGCCAAGCTTGTAGCGTCATGCCCAAGAAGACTCAAAGGCTGCAATAGCTGCCAAAGGTGCTTCAACAAAGTACTGAGTAAAGGGTTTGAATACTTACAGTGCCTTGCGAAAGTATTCGGCCCCCTTGAACTTTGCGACCTTTTACCACATTTCAGGCTTCAAACATAAAGATATAAAACTGTATTTTTTTGTGAAGAATCAACAACAAGTGGGACACAATCATGAAGTGGAACGACATTTATTGGATATTTCAAACTTTTTTAACAAATCAAAAACTGAAAAATTGGGCGTGCAAAATTATTCAGCCCCCTTAAGTTAATACTTTGTAGCGCCACCTTTTGCTGCGATTACAGCTGTAAGTCGCTTGGGGTATGTCTCTATCAGTTTTGCACATCGAGAGACTGAATTTTTTTCCCATTCCTCCTTGCAAAACAGCTCGAGCTCAGTGAGGTTGGATGGAGAGCATTTGTGAACAGCAGTTTTCAGTTCTTTCCACAGATTCTCGATTGGATTCAGGTCTGGACTTTGACTTGGCCATTCTAACACCTGGATATGTTTATTTTTGAACCATTCCATTGTAGATTTTGCTTTATGTTTTGGATCATTGTCTTGTTGGAAGACAAATCTCCGTCCCAGTCTCAGTCTCAGGCCCAAACCATGATGCTGCCACCACCATGTTTGACAGTGGGGATGGTGTGTTCAGGGTGATGAGCTGTGTTGCTTTTACGCCAAACATAACGTCTTGCAATGTTGCCAAAAAGTTCAATTTTGGTTTCATCTGACCAGAGCACCTTCTTCCACATGTTTGGTGTGTCTCCTAGGTGGCTTGTGGCAAACTTTAAACAACACTTTTTATGGATATCTTTAAGAAATGGCTTTCTTCTTGCCACTCTTCCATAAAGGCCAGATTTGTGCAATATACGACTGATTGTTGTCCTATGGACAGAGTCTCCCACCTCAGCTGTAGATCTCTGCAGTTCATCCAGAGTGATCATGGGCCTCTTGGCTGCATCTCTGATCAGTCTTCTCCTTGTATGAGCTGAAAGTTTAGAGGGACGGCCAGGTCTTGGTAGATTTGCAGTGGTCTGATACTCCTTCCATTTCAATATTATCGCTTGCACAGTGCTCCTTGGGATGTTTAAAGCTTGGGAAATCTTTTTGTATCCAAATCCGGCTTTAAACTTCTTCACAACAGTATCTCGGACCTGCCTGGTGTGTTCCTTGATCTTCATGATGCTCTCTGCGCTTTTAATGGACCTCTGAGACTATCACAGTGCAGGTGCATTTATACGGAGACTTGATTACACACAGGTGGATTGTATTTATCATCATTAGTCATTTAGGTCAACATTGGATCATTCAGAGATCCTCACTGAACTTCTGGAGAGAGTTTGCTGCACTGAAAGTAAATGGGCTGAATAATTTTGCACGCCCAATTTTTCAGTTTTTGATTTGTTAAAAAAGTTTGAAATATCCAATAAATGTCATTCCACTTCATGATTGTGTCCCACTTGTTGTTGATTCTTCACAAAAAAATACAGTTTTATATCTTTATGTTTGAAGCCTGAAATGTGGCAAAAGGTCGCAAAGTTCAAGGGGGCCGAATACTTTCGCAAGGCACTGTATGTAAATGTGATATTTCAGTTCATTTTTATTTATACATTTGCACATAAACAAAACTTGTTTTTGATTTGTTATAATGGGGTATTGTGTGTAGGTTGATAAGGGACATTTAAAAAAAATATTTTTTTTAGAATAAGGCTGTAATGTAACAAAATGTGGAATCGGGTCTGAATACTTTCTGAATGCACTGTATATCCACAGCCTTGCGAGCCAGTTTGATCTTTTCAGATTACATAAATTATTCAAATGCATGTATGTAAGGAAATGTAAAATGTAAGCTATTCAAGGTTTAAAATGCTTTTCCACTTTATAATATCAGACTTGATTTGCCCTAATTAAACACCCATCAACCCTATTAATTAAAATCTACATAATAATTCACACGTTGCTGCAGGATTATTTTCCTGTTAGAAATGGGTCAAATTAAGATGGTTCATTTGAGTACATTCTTCTTGTGGGTGACACATTATTGTTGAATATTTTAACATCTCCAAACAACGCATGGTTCCTAGTGAGACAGCACCACCCCCTTAGAGATCTCTAAACAATGCATGGTTCCTAGTGAGACAGGACCACCCCTCTAGAGATCTCTAAACAATGCATGGATCCTAGTGAGAAAGCACCACCCCTCTAGAGATCTCTAAACAATGCATGGATCCTAGTGAGACAGCACCACCCCTCTAGAGATCTCTAAACAATGCATGGATCCTAGTGAGACAGCACCACCCCTCTAGAGATCTCTAAACAATGCATGGATCCTAGTGAGACAGCACCACCCCTCTAGAGATCTCTAAACAATGCATGGATCCTAGTGAGACAGCACCACCCCTCTAGAGTTCTCTAAACAATGCATGGTTCCTAGTGAGACAGCACCACCCCCCTAGAGATCTCTAAACAATGCATGCATCCTAGTGAGACAGCACCACCCCTCTGGAGATCTCCATGCTATAGCAATGTTTGTTTTTTTTTAACATATTTTTTCCCGTGTGAAGAAGTTCTGACAAACAAATCAATCAACTCCTCATAAACCTCTTATCGTGCTGCCTTTCATGAGATCATACTGTGTTTTAATACCATCATTTCCTGGTAACCACAAATTAGGGCCCATACAGGTATTGAATAAAAACACAACTGCAAGTCACGCAATCTTTTAAATAACTACCGCCCCGTAGCACTCACGTCGGTAGCCATGAAGTGCTTTGAAAGGCTGGTCAAGGCTCACATCAACACCATCATCCCGAAAACCCTAGACAATCTCAATCGCACTCCACACTGCCCTTTCCCACCTGGACAAATGGACCACCTATGTGAGAATGCTGTTCATTGAATACAGCTCAGTGTTCAACACCATAGTGCCCACAAAGCTTATCACTAAGGACCCTGTGACTAAACACCTCCCTCTGAAACTGGATCCTGGACTTCCTGACGGGCCGCCCCCCAGGTGGTGAGGGTAGGCAGCAACACATCTGACAAGCTGATCCTCAACACTGGAGCCCCTCAGGGGTATGTGCTTAGTCCCCTCCTGTGCTCCCTGTTCACCCACAACCGTGTGGCCAGGCACGACTCCAACACCATCATTAAGTTTGCTGACGACACAACAGTGGTAGGTCTAGTCACTGACAATGATGAGACAGCTTATAGGGAGGAGGTCAGATACCTGGCAGTGTGGTGCCAGAATAACAACTATCTCTCAATGTGACCAAGACTAAGGAGCTGTTAGTGGACAACACGCCCCCGTTCACATCGACGGGGCTGTAGTGGATAACGCCTTTTACCCCTCAGGAGACTGAAAAGATTCTGGCTGGGTCCCCAGATCCTCAAAACGTTTTACAGCTGCACCATCGAGAGCATCCTGACCAATTGCATCACAGCCTGGTATGGCAACTGCTCGGCATCTCACCATAAGGCGCTACAGAGGGTACTGCGTATAGCCCAGTAGATCACTGGGGCCAAGCTTCCTGCCATCCAGGACCTATATACAGGCGGTGTCAGAAGAAGGCCCAAATTGTCAAAGACTCCAATCACGAAAGTCATAGACAGTTGTCCCTGCTACCGCACGGCAAGAGGTACCGGAGCACCAAGTCTAGATCCAAAAGGCTCCTTAACAGCATCTATTCCCAAGCCATAAGACTGCTGATAACAGCTTCTATCCCCAAGCCATAAGACTACTGAACAATATCAAATGGCCACCAGACTATTTACATTGACCCCCCCCCCCCTTTTTTTACACTGCTGCTACTCGCTGTTTATTATCTATACATAGTCCCTTTACCCCTACCTACATGTACAAATTACCTTGACTAACACATTTGCCTGCACATTGACTCGGTACCGGTACCCCCTGTATATAGCCTCGTTATTGTTATTTTATTGTGTTAATTTTTTTGTATGTATTTTTTTTAAACTTTAGTTTATTTAGTAAATATTATCTTAACTATATTTTCTTAAAACGGCATTGTTGGTTAAGGACTATTAAGCAAGCATTTCACGGTAAACCTGTTGTATTCGGCACATTTGACAAATAACATGAGATTTGATTTGATTTTAGCACTAAAGTAGTACTTTGATCGTCCCAAGTTGTGAAACAGGGGCCTCAAGTATTTTCCCAGATTGTCATTAGATCTTTACATATCCACTGGAATATAAACACAACTAATCTTTGAATATTTATCAAAACATATTTATGAAAATTTTAAACGGTTATTTTGCCTTCTGTCAAGTCATTCCCAAAAGAAGGCTGAGTTAACAGACCCTGTTGGCTGGTACTGACCTTTCAGTCAATGCTGAACACAACCACTGTTCCACTGCAGTCAAAGACAACACTAAAGACAACCGTTATTCTTTGATCGTTGATGAATTCCCATTTCCACCCTTAGTTGAGAAGCTACAGATGTAGAATCCTAATTTGACCATTTTCTCACAGCATGAAAATAATTCTGTACCAACAGGAAATGTGAATTATTGTGTGGATTATAGTTAATGGGCATTTTTGTAGGGGTTGTTAACTGTTATGTTTGAATTAAATTACACACTTCAGAACCTTTTTAAACCTTGAATATAGTACAAGTTTGCATTTCCTGCAGTGCAGGTTGAAATTTCCTGCAACAACACGGTTATCAACTTAAAATCCTACATCTGTACTAACGGTGTAATCTGAAACTGTGTTCAACCTCCCTGACAAGCTAACAGCTCTAACAGTCTTCCTAGAAGCACTGTTCTCTGACTGACTGCCACCACCAAGTAAATACTCCACACAGACAGAGACAGTGTGTAAATGAGTGAGTGTGTGTGTGTGTGTGTGTGTGTGTGTGTGTGTGTGTGTGTGTGTGTGTGTGTGTGTGTGTGTGTGTGTGTGTGTTTGTGTGTGTGTGTGTAAATGAGTGAGTGTGTGTGTGTGTGTTTGTGTATCCGCTGTCCAGGTGGTTAGGTGGTCAGTGGTTGGAGGCTGGTGTTTACTTGTTGAAGACTCCTGAAAGCCCAGAGGGGTTGTGTGTGTGTGTGTGTGTGTGTGTGTGTGTGTGTGTGTGTGTGTGTGTGTGTGTGTGTGTGTGTGTGTGTGTGTGTGTGTGTGTGTGTGTGTGTCCTTGGCCACTCTGACAACCCAGCCCAACAGACTTAAGAAAGATCTTGTATCTTTCTATTCACTCAGGGACAGTAAAACAAGGCTTACTCCTGTATTAACCTGCAGGATGGATCCTTATCTGTTAGGAGGGGCGAATGGGCATGTTACATTTCAGTCAGTTTGGCCCCGAATGGGGGTAATTACTGTAATGTTAGTGGATGTCTCCAACATATTACAGTCACACAAACCTAAATCAAACTATTAACAAATTAATACACATTGCAGTGTTTTTTTTTACTAGAATTTAGAATTTAGAGTTTACAATGTGGAATTTAGAATTTAGAATTTACAATGTGGAATTTAGAATTTAGAATTTAGCTTTTGAAATGAGTTCCATTTTAACTTTAAATGTTCTCCTCTTTCTGAATATTCTAGAATGTGCTACATCGTTCTGCCCCCCCAGCCCTTGTGCTACATGACCCTATTTACCCTGGGGGAAAGGAAGGTGGTGCAAATAAGTGAACGTACTGACAGACACACTAAACAAAAGTTAAAGTAGTATTTATGTTGTATGACTGACTGGGGTTAAACAGAGAGACCTTCATCCATCCATCATTCACGTGTTTAAGAGTATGGTCAATAGATTCTACTATCTGACTGTTGACAAAATGCCTTAATGCCCATTACCTGGCTGTCTGTCTAGAGGTTAGAGAGGAAAGTGGTTCCCAACATGTCACCTGACCTACCGGATAACATCTGTATGGGTTATATTGACTTGTTTCCTACCTATTTTATTGTCTTGAGAGACAGATAGATAGAATACCCTATGGGAACATTTTTTAATAATTACCATACTGTCTGTATATACTTCAATAAAACTGTGTTAAGTACCTTTTTGGATTCATTTTCATTTTATATACAGTATATACTGTATATATATATATATATATAACCATGCTGGTTAAATGCGCCTTTTCTACATTGTAGAATAATAGTGAAGACATCAAAACTATGAAATAACGCATATAGTAGTAACCAACATTTCTTTAAATATATTTTATATTTGAGGTTCTTCAAAGTAGCCACCCTTTGCCTTGATGACAGCTTTGGACACTTTTGGCATTCTCTCAACCAGCTTCATGAGGAATGCTTTTCCAACAGTCTTGGAGTTCCCACATATGCTGACCACTTGTTGGCTGCTTTTCCTTCACTCTTCGGTCCAACTCATCCCAAACCATCTATATTGGGTTGAGGTCGTGGGATTATGGAGGCCAGGTCATTTGATGCAGCACTCCATCACTCTCCTTCTTGGTCAAATAGCCCGTACACAGCCTGGAGGTGTTTTGGGTCATTGTCCTGTTAAAAAGCAAATGATAGTCCCACTAAGCCCAAACCAGATGGGATGGCATATTGAATGCTGTGGTAGCCATGCTGGTTAAATGCGCCTTGAATTCTAAATAAATCACAGTGTCACCAGCAAAGCACCCCCACACCATCACACCTCCTCCTTCGTGCTTCACGTTGGGAACCACACTACTCTACATCTCATATAGACATGGCGGTTGGAACCAAAAATCTCAAATTTGGACTCATTAGACCAAAGGACATATTTCCACCAGTCTAATATCCATTGCTTGTGTTTCTTGGCCCAAGCAAGTCTCTTCTTATTTTTGGTGTCCTTTAGTAGTGGTTTCTTTGCAGCAATTCAACCATGAACGTCTGATTCATGCAGTCTCCTCTGAACAGTTGATGTTGAGATGTGTTTGTTACTTGAACTATGTGAAGCATTTATTTGGGTTGCAATCTCTGAGGCTGGTAACTTTAATGAACTTATCCTCTGCAGCAGAGGTAACTCTGGGTCTTCCTTTCCTGTGGCGATCCTCATGAGAGCCAGTTTCCTCATAACGCTTGATGGTTTCTGCGACTGCACTTGAAGAAACTTTCAAAGTGTCAAAGACATGAAGGCATGAATCTTTCAAAGACATGAAGGCATGAATCTTTCAAAGACATGAAGGCATGAATCTTTCAAAGACATGAAGGCATGAATCTTTCAAAGACATGAAGGCATGAATCTGTCAAAGACATGAAGGCATGAATCTGTCAAAGACATGAAGGCATGAATCTTTCAAAGACATGAAGGCATGAATCTTTCAAAGACATGAAGGCATGAATCTTTCAAAGACATGAAGGCATGAATCTTTCAAAGACATTGAAGGCATGAATCTTTCAAAGACATGAAGGCATGAATCTTTCAAAGACATGAAGGCATGAATCTGTCAAAGACATGAAGGCATGAATCTTTCAAAGACATTGAAGGCTAGTCAAGATTCCGCATTGACTGGCCTTCATGTTTTAAGTAATGATGGACTGTCATTTATCTTTTCTTATTTGAGCTGTTCTTGCCATAATATGGACTAGATAACCAAACATGGCTATCTTCTGGCTATCTTCTGTATACCACCCCTACCTTGTTGCAACACAACTAATTGGCTCAAACGCTATAAGAATGAATTAAATTCCAGAAATGATCTTTTAACAAGGCACACCTGTTAATTTAAATGCATTCCAGGTGACTACTTCATGAAGCTGGTTGAGAGAATGCCAAGAGTGTGCAAATCTGTCGACAAGGCAAAGGGTGGCAATTTGAATAATTTCAAATATAAAATATATTTTGATTTGTTTAACACTTTTTTTAGTTACCACGTGATTCCATATGTGTTATTTCATAGTTTTGATGTCTTCACTATTATTCTTCATTGTACAAAATAGTAACAATTAAGAAAAACCCTGGAATGAGTAGGTGTTCTAAAAGTTTTGACTGGTAGTGTATATAAATAGTTTGCAGATTAACCAGTCTGGCCCTACAGTTCATGAATCATGATTTTAAAAACCGGTCCTGCTTCTACTGCTTTGGATGACTGTAAAACTAAATCCTGAATACACAATTAAATGCATTAAAAACATTGCAAAACCGACATCTATGCAATGCCAAGCGTTTCTTCACCAGCAGTAAGGCTGTGTCTGCTCTTGATCTTCATCTGACAGTATTCTTCATCTGACAGGTGCCCCTGCTGCTGCTGGCCCAGTACCCACCTTCTGTTGTCTTTGTAGGCCATACCCAACAGACTCCCTCTCTCCCCCCTGGCGTCCATGTGTTAACTGTGCCCCTGGAAAGGTCAGGTCCTGGCACGGTCCTTGTGGCCTGCTTACATGAATCTCAATGCCTGGAGGAACTAAGGAGGAACCAAGGAGGCTGTTCTGTTCTGACTTCCTCACTCTGGTGCTTGTGTCCTGAACTTTTCTTTTGTTTGAAAGCACACTTCGATTGTCGCACTACCTAGAGTTGTCTTTTTCATCTTCAGTGTCTCTTCCTGCCCCTGGGTTTGAAAGAGATGTACAGGGAATATCGACAGTTTTTCCCCCCTCTGTGTCCTGAACCACGTTGACACCTAACCGTACCCACTAAACCCACGGTGAAGACTGAGGACAGATGCTCCACTATCTGAGAGAATCAAATATCTTGTTTAACTCTGGCTCGTTCACCTCATTCTACGCCCTCGGTTAACTTGCTGAGAGTTGTACTGAGCATGAGCAGTAAGCCACTGTTTACAAAACAATAAGAAAAAGGTTGTTAACCTGAGGGTGTAATCAGCAGAACTACAGCAGCAGAACTACTGCACTACATCACTACATCACTACAGTATTACAGCACTACAGTATTACAGCACTACAGTACTACAGTATTACAGCACTACAGTATTACAGTATTACAGCACTACAGTATTACAGTACTACAGTATTACATCACTACATCACTACAGTATTACAGCACTACAGTATTACAGCACTACAGTACTACAGTATTACATCACTACAGTATTACAGTACTACAGTACTACAGCACTACAGTATTACAGTACTACAGCACTACAGTATTACAGTACTACAGTATTACATCACTACATCACTACAGTATTACAGTACTACAGTACTACAGTACTACAGTACTACAGCACTACAGCACTACAGTATTACAGTATTACAGCACTACAGTATTACAGTACTACAGTACTACAGTATTACAGTACTACAGCACTACATCACTACAGTATTACAGTATTACAGCACTACAGTATTACAGTACTACAGTACTACAGCACTACAGTATTACAGTACTACAGTACTACATCACTACAGTATTACAGCACTACAGCACTACAGTATTACAGTACTACAGCACTACATCACTACAGTATTACAGTATTACAGCACTACAGTATTACAGTACTACAGCACTACAGTATTACAGTACTACAGTATTACAGCACTATAGTATTACAGCACTACAGTATTACAGTACTACAGCACTACAGTATTACAGTATTACAGTATTACAGCACTATAGTATTACAGTACTACAGTACTACAGCACTACAGTACTACAGTATTACAGCACTACAGTATTACAGTACTACAGTACTACAGTACTACAGTATTACAGCACTACAGTATTACAGCACTACAGTATTACAGCACTAGAGTATTACAGCACTACAGTATTACAGTACTACAGTATTACAGCACTAGAGTATTACAGCACTACAGTATTACAGTACTACAGTATTACAGTATTACAGCACTACAGCACTACAATACTACAGTATTACAGTACTACAGTACTACAGCACTACAGTATTACAGTACTACAGTACTACAGTATTACAGCACTACAGCACTACAGTATTACAGCACTACAGTACTACAGCACTACATCACTACAGTATTACATCACTACAGTATTACAGTACTACAGTATTACAGTACTACAACACTACAGTATTACAGTACTACAGTACTACAGTATTACAGCACTACAGCACTACATCACTACAGTATTACAGTACTACAGCACTACAGTATTACAGTACTACAGCACTACAGTATTACAGTATTACAGCACTACAGTATTACAGTACTACAGTACTGCAGTATTACAGTACTACAGCACTACAGCACTACAGTATTACAGCACTACAGTATTACAGTACTACAGTATTACAGTACTACAGTACTACAGTATTACAGTACTACAGTATTACAGCACTACAGCACTACAGCACTACAGTATTACAGTACTACAGTACTATAGTATTGTAGCACTACATCACTACAGTATTACATCACTACAGTATTACAGAACTACAGTATTGCAGTACTACAGTATTACAGTACTACAGTACTACAGTATTACAGTATTACAGTACTACAGTACTACAGTATTACAGTACTACAGTATTACAGCACTACAGCACTACAGTATTACAGCACTACAGCACTACAGCACTACAGTATTACAGTACTACAGTATTACAGTACTACAGTATTACAGTACTACAGCACTACAGTATTACAGCACTACAGTATTACAGTACTACAGTACTATAGAATTACAGCACTACAGCACTACAGTATTACAGTACTACAGCACTACAGTATTACAGCACTACAGTATTACAGAACTACAGTATTACAGCACTACAGTAGTACAGCACTACAGTAATACAGCACTACAGTATTACAGCACTACAGTGTTACAGCACTACAGCACTACAGCACTACAGTATTACAGCACTACAGTATTACAGCACTACAGTATTACAGTACTACAGTATTACAGCACTACAGCATTACAGTACTATAGTATTACATCACTACAGCACTACAGTATTACAGCATTACAGTACTACAGTATTACAGCATTGCAGTTTTACAGCACTACAGTATTACAGTACTACAGCGCTACAGTATTACATCACTACAGTATTACAGCACTACATTATTACAGCACTACAGCACTATAGTATTACAGCACTACAGTATTACAGCACTACACTATTACAGCACTACAGCACTATAGTATTACAGCACTACAGTATTACAGCACTACAGCACTATAGTATTACAGCACTACAGCCCTATAGTATTACAGCACTACAGTATTACAGCACTATAGTATTACAGCACTACAGCACTATAGTATTACAGCACTACAGTATTACAGCACTACAGTATTACAGTACTACAGTATTACAGCACTACATCACTACAGTATTACATCACTACAGTACTATAGTATTACAGCACTACAGTATTACAGTATTACAGCACTACAGTACTACAGTATTACAGCACTACAGTACTACAGTATTACAGCACTACAGTATTACAGCACTACAGTATTACAGCACTACATTATTACAGCACTACAGCACTACAGTACTACAGCACTACAGTATTACAGGACTACAGTATTACAGCACTACAGTATTACAGAACTACAGCACTACAGTATTACAGCACTACAGCAAGCTAACGTTTTGCCATACTTTCATAAATGATCCTGCTAAATGTCACTCAGTGTTTGATATATTCACGTCTACTGCCTAGTTAAGTAAAGGTTAAATGAATCAAATGTAATACTATTGGTGACACTTAATTCATTGGGATCTTATTTGGACAGGTATTTAACATTTGGTCCATAATGTTGCTTGATGGTGGTTAGGCTATTAGCTGACCAGAGCGAGACAGGATTTGATTTCCCAAACCTGAGAGTTAGACTATCCAAACAGGACAGACACCACCAACAACAATTGTTTCAATACACACCCTGAGAGTACTGAGCTCTTCTCTGGCCCCAGCCCAGCAGGCCAACATGAAAAAAAAACAGCCCACAATCTGTGCACAGGCACGTGTGTGTGTGTGTGTGTGTGTGTGTGTGTGTGTGTGTGTGTGTGTGTGTGTGTGTGTGTGTGTGTGTGTGTAAGTGTGTGTAAGTGTGTGTAAGTGTGTGTGTATGGTGTATAAGTGTGTGTGAGTGAGGGAGGGAGGAGGGGACAGTGGGAGAAGTGGGAGGGGACCATGGAGTTCTTCAGGGAGCTAGGAGTGTCTTTGTACTCTACTGCAAAGCTCCTGAGTGGAATGGAGTGAGTAACACCAGCTAGCCAGCTACTGACACTGATGGAGTTTACAATATTGCACGAGTGGTTTATGGGATCCCCATGAGATGGAAGAAGAACAGTGCGTGTCACTCTCGTTTTGCTGGATCTGTAAAATCCCTAAAGCATAAGAGGAAAATAAAAAGAAGGGGTTAACTCAGAGAACCTTGGGTAAGTTAACACCACAGAGGCAGGTAGCCTAGTGATTAGAGCATTGGACTAGTAACCGAAAGGTTGCTAGATCGAATCCCTGAGCAAAGTGACAAGGTAAAAATCTGTCGTTCTGCCCCTTGAACGAGGCAGTTAACCCACTGTTCATAGGCTGTCATTGTAAAATAAGAATTTGTTCTTAACTGACTTGCCTAGTTACGGGTTAAATGAAAAGTTTTAGAAGGGGTCAACTCAGAGGACCTTGGTTAAGTTTATGTTCTGTCATGTCAGTGTTGACTGATGCTAGCTTAACTTTAGCTAATGACGTTTTTGACATTTCTAAGCATTTAGCCTTACAAATCTTAACGTCTTACAAATCACAAGAATTTGTAACATGTTTTAATGATTTATAACGCATTCAAAAGCTATTCTAAACAGGTATGTGCAGTTAAAAAGACTTATTCATCAAAGTGTTACCAAGTGACTTACTGTGAACTTACAGTTGATCCTGAGTGCCGTCATGTCTGGCCATGGCTTAGGATATGTCACAATGTGGGAACAGTTTGCATATGGTGCACTATTTGGGACTATTTCATTTCACTATAAGCAGTTTTCTGTAGTTTAGTATGTATACATTGTGCAGGAGATACGTCATTGCTGTGAAATATGCATGGAATTGAGCTAAACTTGTTAGTGGAGGAAATCCCTAGTTTTTCATTTAAAAAATAAATAATTATTCAAGTACTCTTGATATAAAGTTGCTTTGTCCATAAGTTGTCGCTCAGTTGTTTCTCCCTCCGTCTACCCTAGTTGACCCATGTTTACTGAAAAAAAAAAACAGCTTTCCAAGAGTGGCTTCATTTGGCCCCAGTAGGATCAATTGATTTCTGTCATTGAGATGTGTTGACTCTAGGACTTTACACTTAAACAGACGCTCTTATCCCGAGTGCATAATACATAAATATATACTGTACTCTTACGTACCCTACATTACTCATCTCATATGTATATACTGTACTCTTACGTACCCTACATTACTCACCTCATATGTATATACTGTACTCTTACGTACCCTACATTACTCATCTCATATGTATATACTGTACTCTTACGTACCCTACATTACTCATCTCATATGTATATACTGTACTCTTACGTACCCTACATTACTCATCTCATATGTATATACTGTACTCTTACATACCCTACATTACTCATCTCGTATGTATATACTGTACTCTTACATACCCTACATTACTCATCTCATATGTATATACTGTACTCTATACCATCTACTGCATCTTGCCTATGCCGTTCAGCCATCGCTCATTCATATATTTTTATGTACATATTCTTATTCATTCCTTTACACTTGTGTGTGTATAAGGTAGTTGTTGTGGAATTGTTAGATTACTTGTTAGATATTACTGCACGGTCAGAACTAGAAGCACAAGCATTTCGCTACACTCCACATTAACATCTGCTAACCAAGTGTATGTGACAAATAACATTTGATTTGATTTGAAATACATGCGTACTGGTACCCCTTTGGGAATCCAACCCCACAACCCTGGCATTGCAAGCACCACGCTCTGAAATCTGTGAGACCACCTGTGAAATCTGTGAGAAGTTGACGGTCTGAACTTTTTTTAAAAACGTAAGTCACCATGACAGACGGATGGCCCGTCAGATAACCTCCTGGAATCCCTTCCATTAAAGACACTTCCCTGTCTTCCCATTTTTCCTCCCTTTCAGATTCCTGCGTGCCTGAACAAATTAGTGCTTTTTTTGGTGCTCTGAAGATCTAGGAGTTGATGAGTGCCTGTTGTACCTCACATTCCTGAACATAGAATAACCTTCACAATGATGCTACAGCGAGGGGTGGTTTACCAATAGATAGGTATGTGTAGGTGTGACGCACTACATTAGACTGAAGACATTTGACTGGTCCACTCCCAGTAATTTAGTTAATTGATCTGCCTGTGGCACAGGGTGTGGGGAGGTAACTAACGGCTGATGTCCAGAGATACTAGGTGTGGGGGTAACTCACTGGTCCAGAAAGGGTCATTGTTCAGAGCAGTAGTCTATGGAATAACTTAACAGCGTAGACCGACTGCTGCTGAACTACTTTCTAAGTCCACAAATAGGTTGGGATTGAACATTTGGCCACTTCCCCATTTGATAAAGTTGAGCCAATATACTGAATAATTAAATACATTATACTGTGAGCTGTGCTTATTGTGTTCTAGAATAACCATAATCAACAACACTTCACATTAAGTGTTATACTTGAGAAAAGATTTAGTAGGATAAGGAATTCATAATTGCCAGAATGTAGTTCCAAAGCAGC